>NC_092290.1:21329241-21364241 GCF_036320965.1 Panulirus ornatus | reverse complement strand
ACCACCTCACATCACATATTGTCCTCAAACACCTCATTTCAAGCACATCCATCCTCCTCCGCACAACTCTATCTATAGCCCACGCCTCGCAACCATATAACATTGTTGGAACCACTCTTCCTTCAAACATACCCATTTTTGCTTTCCGAGATAACGTTCTCCCCTTCCACACATCTTTCAACGCTCCCGAACTTTCGCCCCCTCCCCCACCCTATGACTCCCTTCCATTATCATGATTCCATCCGCTGCCAAATCCATTCCAAGATATCTAAATCACTTAATTTCCTCCAGCTTTTCTCCATTCAAACTTACCTCCCATTGACTTGTTCCTCAACCCTATTGTACCTAATAGCCTTGCTCTTATCCACATTTACTTTCAGCTTTCTTCTTTCACACACTTTACCAAACTGAGTCACCAGTTTCTGCAGTTTCTCACCCGAATCAGCCACTAGCGCTGTATCATCAGCGAACAACAACTGATTCACTTCCCAAGCTCTCTCATCCACAACAGACTGCATACTTGCCCCTCTCTCCAAAGCTCTTCCATTCACCTCCCTAACAACCCCATCCATAAACAAATTAAAGAACCATGGAGACATCACGCACCCCTGCCACAACCGACATTCACTGAGAACCAATCACTTTCCTCTCTTCCTACTCGTACACATACCTTACATCCTCGATAAAAACTTTTCACTGATTCTAACAACTTGCCTCCCACACCATATATTCTTAATACCTTCAACAAAGTATCTCTGTCATATGCCTTCGCCAGATCAAATAAATGCTACATACAAATCCATTTCCTTTTCTAAGTATTTCTCACATACATTCTTCAAAGCAAACACCTGATCCACGCATCCTTTACCACTTCTGAAACCACACTGCTCTTCCCCAATCTGATGCTCTGTACATGCCTTCACCTCAGTCAATACCCTCCCATATAATTTCCCAGGAAAACTCAACAAACTTATACCTCTGTAATTTGATCACTCACTTTTATCCCCATTGCCTTTGTACAATGGCACCGTGCAAGCATTCCTCCAGTCCTCAGGTACCTCACCATGAGTCATACATACATTAAATAACCTTAGGAACCAGTCAACAACACAGTCACCCCTTTTTTTAATAGATTTCACTGCAATACCATCCGGACCCGCTGCCTTGCTGGCTTTCATCTTCCGCAAAGCTTTTACTACCTTTTCTCTGTTTACCAAATCATTCTTCCTATCCCTCTCACTTTGCACACCACCTCGACCAAAACACCCTATATCTGCCACTCTATCATCAAACACATTCAACAGACCTTCAAAATACTCACTCCATCCCCTTCTCAGATCATCACTATTTGTTATCACCTCCCCATTAGCCCCCTTCACCGATGTTCCCATTTTTTGCCTTCTCTTACGCACTTTATCTACCTCCTTCCAAAACATCTTTTTATTCTCTCGAAAATTTAATAATACTCTCACCCCAACTCTCATTTGCCCTCTTTTTCACCTCTTGCACCTGTCTCTTGACCTCCTGCCTCTTTCTTTTATACTTCTCCCAGTCATTTTCATCATTTCCCTGCAAAAATCATCCAAATGCCTCTCTCATCTCTTTCACTAATAATCTTACTTCTTCATCCCACCACTCACTACCCTTTCTAATCTGCCTACCGCCCACGCTGGGTATAGGGGAGAAAGAATACTTCCCACGCATTCCTCACATGTCATAGAAGGCGACTAAAGGGGACGTGACCTGGGGGCTAGAAAGGTGCAAGAGGTGAAAAAGAGGGCAAATGATAGTTGGGGTGAGAGAGTATCATTAAATTTTAGGGAGAATAATAAGATGTTTTGGAAGGAGGTAAATATAGTGCGTAAGAGAAAGGAACAAATGGGAACTTCAGTGAAGGGGGCTAATGGGGAGGTGATAACAAGTAGTGGTGATGTGAGAAGGAGATGGAGTGAGTATTTTGAAGGTTTGTTGAATGTGTTTGATGATAGAGTGGCAGATATAGGGTGTTTTGGTCGAGGTGGTGTGCAAAGTGAGCGGGTTAGGGAAAATGATTTGGTAAACAGAGAAGAGGTAGTAAAAGCTTTGCGGAAGATGAAAGCCGGCAAGGCAGCGGGTTTGGATGGTATTGCTTAGGAATTTATTAAAAAAGGGTGTGACTGTATTGTTGACTGGTTGGTAAGGCTATTTAATGTATATATGATTCATGGTGAGGTGCCTGAGGATTGGCAGAATGCTTGCATAGTGCCATTGTACAAGTGCAAAGGAGATAAAAGTGAGTGCTCAAATTACAGAGGTATAAGTTTGTTGAGTATTCCTGGGAAATTATATGGGAGGGTATTGACTGAGAGGGTGAAGGCATGTACAGAGCATCAGATTGGGGAAGAGCAGTGTGGTTTGAGAAGTGATAGAAGATGCGTGGGTCAGGTGTTTGCTTTGAAGAATGTATGTGAGAAATACTTAGAAAAGCAAAGGGATTTGTACGTAGCATTTATGGATCTGGAGAAGGCATATGATAGAGTTGACAGAGATGCTCTGTGGAAGGTATTAAGAATATATGGTGTGGGAGGTACGTTGTTAGAAGCAGTGAAAAGTTTTTATCGAGGATGTAAGGCATGTGTACGTGTAGGAAGAGAGGAAAGTGATTGGTTCTCAGTGAATGTAGGTTTGCGGCAGGGGTGTGTGATGTCTCCATGGTTGTTTAATTTGTATTTGAATGGGGTTGTTTGGGAGGTGAATGCAAGAGTTTTGGAAAGAGGGGCAAGTATGTAATCTCTTGTGGATGAGAGAGCTTGGGAAGTGAGTCAGTTGTTGTTCGCTGATGATACAGCGCTGGTGGCTGATTCATGTGAGAAACTGCAGAAGCTGGTGACTGAGTTTGGAAAAGTGTGTGGAAGAAGAAAGTTAAGAGTAAATGTGAATAAGAGCAAGGTTATTAGGTACAGTAGGGTTGAGGGTCAAGTCAATTGGAAGGTGAGTTTGAATGGATAAAAACTGGAGGAAGTGAAGTGTTCTAGATATCTGGGAGTGGATCTGGCAGCGGATGGAACCATGGAAGCGGAAGTGGATCATAGGGTGGGGGAGGGGGCGAAAATCCTGGGGGCCTTGAAGAATGTGTGGAAGTCGAGAACATTATCTCGGAAAGCAAAAATGGGTATGTTTGAAGGAATAGTGGTTCCAACAATGTTGTATGGTTGCGAGGCGTGGGCTATGGATAGAGTTGTGCGCAGGAGGATGGATGTGCTGGAAATGAGATGTTTGAGGACAATATGTGGTGTGAGGTGGTTTGATCGAGTGAGTAACGTAAGGGTAAGAGAGATGTGTGGAAATAAAAAGAGCGTGGTTGAGAGAGCAGAAGAGGGTGTTTTGAAGTGGTTTGGGCACATGGAGAGGATGAGTGAGGAAAGATTGACCAAGAGGATATATGTGTCGGAGGTGGAGGGAACAAGGAGAAGAGGGAGACCAAATTGGAGGTGGAAAGATGGAGTGAAAAAGATTTTGTGTGATCGGGGCCTGAACATGCAGGAGGGTGAAAGGAGGGCAAGGAATAGAGTGAATTGGAGCGATGTGGTATACCGGGGTTGACGTGCTGTCAGTGGATTGAAGCAAGGCATGTGAAGCGTCTGGGGTAAACCATGGAAAGCTGTGTAGGTATGTATATTTGCGTGTGTGGACGTATGTATATACATGTGTACGGGGGGGGGGGTTGGGCCATTTCTTTCCTCTGTTTCCTTGCGCTACCTCGCAAACGCGGGAGACAGCGACAAAGTATGAAAAAAAAAAAAAAAAAAATATATATATATATATATATATATATATATATATATATATATATATATATATATATATATATATATATATGTGTGGATCATGTGTTTGCTTTGAAGAATGTATGTGAGAAATACTTAGAAAAGCAAATGGATTTGTATGTAGGATTTATGGATCTGGAGAAGGCATATGATAGAGTTGATAGAGATGCTCTGTGGAAGGTATCAAGAATATATGGTGTGGGAGGCAAGTTGTTAGAAGCAGTGAAAAGTTTTTGTCGAGGATGTAAGGCATGTGTACGTGTAGGAAGAGAGGAAAGTGATTGGTTCTCAGTGAATGTAGGTTTGCGGCAGGGGTGTGTGATGTCTCCATGGTTGTTTAATTTGTTTATGGATGGGGTTGTTAGGGAGGTGAATGCAAGAGTTTTGGAAAGAGGGGCAAGTATGAAGTCTGTTGGGGATGAGAGAGCTTGGGAAGTGAGTCAGTTGTTGTTCGCTGATGATACAGCGCTGGTGGCTGATTCATGTGAGAAACTGCAGAAGCTGGTGACTGAGTTTGGTAAAGTTTAGATATCTGGGAGTGGATCTGGCAGCGGATGGAACCATGGAAGCGGAAGTGAATCATAGGGTGGGGGAGGGGGGAAAATTCTCGGAGCATTGAAGAATGTTTGGAAGTCGAGAACATTATCTCGGAAAGCAAAAATGGGTATGTTTGAAGGAATAGTGGTCCCAGCAATGTTGTATAGTTGCGAGGCGTGGGCTATGGATAGAGTTGTGCGTAGGAGGGTGGATGTGCTGGAAATGAAATGTTTGAGGACATTATGTGGTGTGAGGTGGTTTGATCGAGTGAGTAATGTAAGGGTAAGATAGATGTGTGGAAATAAAAAGAGTGTGGTTGAGAGAGCAGAAGAGGGTGTTTTGAAATGGTTTGGCCACATGGAGAGAATGAGTGAGGAAAGATTGACCAAGAGGATATATGTGTCAGAGGTGGAGTGAACGAGAAGTGGGAGACCAAATTGGAGGTGGAAAGATGGTGTGAAAAAGATTTTGAGTGATCGGGGCCTGAACATGCAGGAGGGTGAAAGGCGTGCAAGGAATAGAGTGAATTGGAACGATATGGTATACCGGGGTCGACGTGCTGTCAATGGATTGACCCAGGTGAAGCGTCTGGGTAAAGCATGGAAAGTGTGTGGGGACTGGATGTGGAAAGGGAGCTGTGGCTTCGGTGCATTATTACATGACAGCTAGAGACTGAGTGTGACCGAATGGGGCCTTTGTTGTCTTTTCCTAGCGCTACCTCGCACACATGAGGGGGGAGGTGGTTGTTATTCCATGTGTGGCGAGGTGGCGATGGGAAGAAATAAAGGCAGACAGTAGAATTACGTACATGTGTATATATGTATATGTCTGCGTGTGTATATATATGTGTACATTGAAATGTATAGGTATGTATATTTGCGTGTGTGGACGTGTATGTATATACATGTGTATGCGGGCGGGTTGGGCCATTCTTTCGTCTGTTTCCTTGCGCTACCTCGCTAACGCGGGAGACAGCGACAAAGCAAAATAAATAGATAAATAAATAATTGTTAATATGTATATGTATATGTATGTATATGCGCGTGTACGGGCGTTTAAGTACATTATGTGAGTGGATGGGCCATTCTTCGTCTGTTTCCTGGCGTTATCTGGCTGACGCAGGATGCAGCGATCAAGTACATCGAAATAAATAGATATGTATATAAAAAAGAGAGAAAAAAACTGCGTCACTAAACTTGGATACGATATGTAAAACGCAAACAAATATAGAAAACGCTGAAAAATACAGTACATCACACATAAAAGTAAGGGAAAACACTAAAAGTGAAGCAATATTAAGAAAGGTAGCATGACTTATAATCTTAATACCAAATATGGGAATAGAAATATAGAAAAACTTACTATTGAGGAAACCAAGAAGAACAGTATGACACGAGGTAGGAATATAGAAAGTCCATAACTAAATACACAAAGCAGAGCCAAGCGGGACCGTTATTGTCCGGATGTGGAGCAGAAGTCAGGTTGGGCTCGTCTGATTTTCTCTGACCTTCGTAGCTCAGGACCGGGTTGGTTAGTGCCAAGTTCCTCCTGTCGAGAAATGGCGGACTCGTTAGCTTGTGGCGGGTTAATGATGTGTCCCACCCGTCCTAAAACGGCATTAGGTCTATGTGCTATTGGGGGACCATATGGTGGTAATTACGTTTGTCTGGATGTTGATGACAGGTGCTTTCTCTCTAATGTGAATAGCTTCTAAAATCCGTAGTCTTCTCCGATCACTGCAAATAGCAACGATGGCGTTATTGACTATGATCTCCCTCAGTCGTCTCGTTTCTTGCTTTTTTTCATGATGTTTGATTCCACCTTCTTGTAAGTGGAGCGGGAGGCGGCTGCTCAGGGTGTAGGTTGTATGTTCAATGTTGTTTATGTGGTGGGGTTGACAGTCCCCAACATTGCATACGTACTCATACTCATACTCATTCAGATGTGGTTGTGTTGCCAACCGCCTTCTTGCGCCCCAGCTCCACCCAACAATCGTGCTAGCTCTAGCCCCTTTACCCTGCCCTAACCACAGCCTTATCCTACCCTTATCCCTGCTCTACGTTCCTCTTACCTCATCCTCAACATTTCCTCATCTCAACTTCATTCTCTCCCTCGCACCAGTTTTACTTTCTCCCTAACCTCACTATTTTCTCTTCATTCTCTGCTATATCCCCCTTGTGCTGGCCCTCCACTCTTCCTAGCCATTGCCCTCCCTCCCCCTCTTCCTCGCCTCTCTCCCCTATCTTCTCAAATCATCCATTCATAGTATCTTTCCACGCCCCCCCCCCCCCTTTCTCCATGGTTACCTTCTCCCTCCTTCTCCCTTGTTGTTATCTCATCCCCCTACTTAACTACTCCCTAACACCTCCGAACGTCCCCTCCCTATGTTCCTCATTCTCTTTTCTCTTGTCTGTCATCCGTTACCCAACTCTCCTCTCTTCTCCCCTCTCCCCGGGAGCTATCCCATTACAGGTCATCAGACGCGGCGGTGCATGCGGCCAAAGGCATACCTGATCCAATTAAGGTGCTCAGGTGGCTTATTTCCCCGCCTGATAACCTCACCTAAGCGGATTATGGACAACCACCCTACCGCTGTTACACTTATATAACCACCATCAAACCTATGCTATGACTGGCAGCATCACCAACATTTCAAGCAGGGAACGTATACTGGCAGCTGCATGCAACTGCTCTTACACCTCTATATTTCTGCTTAACTTAAACTTTCTCTACAATACAAGTGTTGGTACATTTATACTGTCACAATTGCATGAATACAAGAAAAATCTTCCTCATCGTTTCCCTGTTGACCACGGTGACACAAACTAGGTAAAATGGATTAGGTTTTTCCTTTTTTTTGGCTCTACATCAAGGCTGGACCTTGAATTAGATATAAAGAGGGTTAATGAGAGGGAGAAAGAAGACAGGATGGAAACTATTTTAAGAATTTTGAAGGAAGAGGAAAATCTATCTTTTAGAAAGGACTAGGCCATAGTTGTCAAGAAAGACATGAAAGGGTAGAGTTTCAAAGCTCTGAGGTGTAGAGAAAGAAACAATTATGACAGCTATCATAACGGCACACCCTCAGGTTCCTAACGACACAAAATAAATACATGATGCAATGGACTGCCATGTATCATGTGATGTAGCTAATGATGGGGACAAACAGGCAGCCAGCTCTTGGGAGCAAGACCAAAAGTATGGCCGATAGAAGAGGGAAAGTGAACCAATATTGCAAAGTCGGGCAAGTGGGTTAAGTTTTAAGGTTAACCTGGGGGAGCTAAGTCGGACAGCTTTAGACTCAACTCTCTTATAAGGATGTAAAGCTAGAACCACCCTAGATGTGGTAGCGGTACATCCAGTTAAGTATGGATCACTCCTTTGAATAATCAGAGCAACTGTTCAAAAATAAAGAAATTTCGACATCTGCAGTGCATAGGACTAAACTTTTTTAGAAGGCAGACAACTATTTTCATAATGTAAGATTTCTAAGACAGGTTAAACAATGTAGTAATTTCAGGTGTGTTCATTAAGTGATGGAATTACAAAGAAAGAGATAAGGAAGTTGAGAAGAATTAAAGAGACAGGAAAGAGATAAGGAAGTTGTTAGGAATTACAGGGACAGGAAAGAGACGAGGATTTGTGAAGAATTATAGACACAGGAAAGAGACAGGGAATTTGTGAGGAATTTTCGAGAGAGTTGAGCAGATAATGGGTTTGGAAGATATCAAACTTAACCATGTTCATTCTACCCCATACTGTCTGAGTCTGAGTTTATAGAAGCTGTGTTGAGGCAAGATGCAGATCGAGCGAAAGGGATGGAACAGATTTGAAGGAAGAGGAGGAATGTTGTGTTGAAACGTCAGAATATGACTGCATCTTCCAATCTGTTGAAGAAAGGGGATCGTTGATAAAAAGGAGAGAGTGTTGAATACATGTTAAAACCTTAAGGGACACCAATGTTGACAAGGAAAGGGGGAGAGGTTGATTTATCAGCACCTACATAGATATATCGGTACGCGTTTTGCTGCTTCTTCCCACAGTTTCTGTGTAGAGACCAGCCGGTCGAGGATTTGCTGTTGTGATGCCTACTTCTTCCCTCGAAGAGCTAAGCCGTGTAATGTTCTTCCTTCTCTCGTTTTCCCCTCTTCATATAACCTTTCTTACTTTAAGAGTCAAGTCTACAAACACTTGCGGAACCCTGATTAATTTTCATTTTCTCTCTCTTTGATTTTTTTCTTTCATCCTAGATGGCCTTGTTTGGGCCATGTTGTTTGCCTGTATCATGTTGGGCACTTAAAAAAATGCTATGTATGAGGAAGCAAAGTGAATGATCAAAGCCATGAAAATGGAGTTTGGATACCAAGGTAACATCACATAAATCTCTATATTTTTCAGTGATAATGACCAGAGTTTGATAAGACAGGAAAGGATATCACCAGTGGATCTTCTACTGCGGAAGCCACTTTGATTATCAGAGACAAAATTGTGAGAATCAAGATCTTTAAGGGTATGGGTAATGAGGATGGCTTCAGAAACTGTGGAAATATTATAAGTCAAAGTTACAGGACGATGGTTAGAGTAATTAGAGCGTTACCCTTTTTTGTGATGTAATATACCATTGCATGTTTCCAAGAATACGGAAAGATTTTTGTTTTTAAACAGACGAGCAAGCATAGGTGCAAGTTCGGAGGTACTCTCTTTCAGTACATAATGATAGATGCCATCACGTCCAGAAGCTTTGTTTGCGTTCAGAGACAAATTCTTTTTCGACAGCATAAAAACAGATTAAAAGAAGGATTATGGGATTAGTAAGAAGAGCATCATGGGTAGTGAAGGATTTTAGCGTCATCCAAGGTAGAGTTAAAGAAGCGAGAACCAAAGAATTGCTCCCTTAGTGGAAGAGACAGCCATAGACAGTCAGAACGGGAAAGTGATGGAAAATTCGTGCAACAAAATTTGTTCGAGATGCCTGTATCCGAAGACCAGAAAGACCAGTCAATAAATGAAGAGAAGGTGTTGTTTCAAATCTAACTGGATAAAGGAAGATTTTGCCTTAAGGATACCACAGTGATTACGAGCACTGATAAATGCTGAATAGGAGTCGAAGAAAGGAATGTTCTCCGAATCCGATCTGCCAGATCCTTTCCTGAGTGGCATTAGAGCAAGAACAGTTGAACCATGGATTGGAAAAAGAGGTAGTCTTGGAGGGGGAGGGGATATATGCTTAAATTCCTTCAACAATAATCTCTGCTACATCTTTGACGGAGACAGAAGCAACACCAGAGGAAAGACAGTAAATTATCCAATGAAAATTAGAAAAGAATTTTCGCAAGTTTTTCCCGTTACCGTTATTGAGGTGCAAATATCTAATATTAGAAGGGAGTACTGGAGTAGGAGGTGCTATTAAGACAGATACATTTACGAGAGCGTAGTCGGGGGGGGGGGGGCAATATTGTATGGCTATGGTGCGAGGGATAAGAGTAGAAAACAGATCCACAGTGTTGGGAAAGTGGATATAGCGTTCAGGAATATGGATGAGGTGCGTGGCAATTTGCTTTAAATCATTAAGCATGGAGAATTTGTGGGCTTCAGTCTCCTCACCATGTCCATGGGTGGAGTTCAATCATTCTCTGGGGGTGTCTGAAAGTCCTCAAAGCGTTAGAATAAGGACAAATGCTACTTTTGAGTGAAGTGAAGATTGAGTGAAGTGAGTGAAGATTGCATTCGGATATGTGGAAGGAGGCTAGGAAGAACATACTAAGACACCAGGTCTCAGAGAGGAAGCAACGCTTGGGAAGGTGCAAGAGAGGTGGTCTTCATCAGAAAGGAAGTCACTAGACAGACCATAAATGCTGGTGAAGTGATTGGAAAACAAGGAATGTTTATCAGAAAGAACAAGGTCGTGGGAGGGGCTTGTACTACTTCTTTTTTAGCCTTTCATCTCATTGCCAGTAGAGTTAGGCGGGGATCCGGAGATTCTTAACTTCCCACGACCAAGGGCCATAAGTTTGCTGGACCCAGTCTGGAGACTGAGTGCAATGGCCTCTATGTCAGGTGACGAAGTGCACTGGCATGTACATCTGAAGACGTAGCCCACTGGCCTTCACGTCTGGAGAAGGAGTCCTCAACCATGATTAGATTCAAAAATATTATGAAGAAAAGAGAAGGGAAGAAAACCAATGTCAGGGAAAGAAGTGAAAATTGAATAGAATTATTGTAGGGTGCGTGTAGGGGCATGGTAAGACTAGACTAGTAATCTAGTTTTAATGGAGGCAGAAAGTCACCAAGCCTAACATAGAGGTTGTAGGCAACTGCTGTCTTTATCCTGCTACTAAGAAGAGAGCCTTCACACGGCAAATACTTTACAACATGTTCTTTGGACATCTTGGTGAATAACTCCCTGCCAATCTTTTTCGATAGTTAGGCTGGATCCATGTCTCATTAGATGTCTCTGCAGCGTCACCCATGTACCATATTGTATAGATACCAGCAAGATTTGTGCAATCTTTTCATAACTATATATCCCATGACTTTTTCATACATAACCTTCTTAAAGAAATGACTTTGAACTAATACACAGTACGCCAGTTACCTAATATCAAAATCCACTAACAGCATATTACTTACGATTATCATGTCATCCAAACATACAATTACTACCTTCACATTAACTTTTTGGGATAGTTCATCAGATGAATGCACACACATACCCATTTATGGCATACTTTGAAAAAATACGATAATTCAAAGTTGTAAAACTCTTGGTTCAAATCATAGGTCAACTTTCCTTACTAAAAGTGATAGCCGATAAAACTGATCTCATTCCTTTCTTGGAGAGCCATGTTAAGCTTCTGAAATAGAACGAAGGTTGCTCTTATATCCTTTGTTGATTACATGAGATGTATCCGACATCATTATGAGAATCATTATATCCCATGGTTCTAAGGTCCCTGAAACAGTTGAAACAAAATGTATTGTGTTGAAGTTCCTTATATTTTGATACTAATTTGCTGTTCCATGAAATTTATAGCATCTGCTCAATTTTCTGAGCTTATCTCCGTACATGTAATCAGCCAAAGTAGAAACACATGTGTAGTCCCACACCAGCTATCTGGCGCTCATTTACATTGGGGTGCGAGCAACTTCCACAAGGCCGAAGTTGGATTTTCTTTCACTCTGGCAGATGATGACTCGAGTTGGTGAAATGACTTTGTTAATCTCCTTTTATCTGGCGCATCATCCGACAGTTCTCCTACAAACTAGAGCATAGTGGTCATTTTTAGGCGCCCTCATACTTCCCACACGTACACTTGCATTCAAGGTAGATAGTGACAACAAACCAAGGGCCTATACTTATACTAGGCTCTTGTGAGACAAGGTGAATTCCTGAGGATCAGTTTCGGACATTCAGTAGGAAAGTGACCCCAAAGTTTTGAGATGGGACTTCCTCACAGGGATTCTGGCTTCCTTTAGTAACCCCAAGGCTATTTTCTCAATGGTAGGTTTATTCCAGCTGTTTTGTATGCGGTGTCGAGCACTGGCAAGGTTCATGAATTTGGCCTCACGTTCGTCTGCGGACCTCTAAGGGACTTTTGATTACATGAAAAAACAAAGAAGAAAACAAGAAAGAACTGGAAAAAAGAAACTGGAAAGGTAATGTGAAGGGCAATACCATGTAAGGCGACAGGCAGTGGAATTTTTTCTTTTGCTTTTGGTGACGTCTGAAGCAAAGTTCAGGGCCGTCTCAGGGGTATAATTAAAAATTCCTCTGAATTCCTTGAATTTCTCATTGATGAAGGATGGAGTGAACTTAAGGTAGTAAATAACTTTGGTAAGGATGAAAATCTAATGAGCAGAAAATGACACCATGATAGTCTATGTCTTCTGCTCGTCTTAGAGCCATCACTTTAGTTTTTTTTTTTTTTTCCAAAAATAGCATCAGCGACTCTAGGGCCCAGGGATGTAACCAGCATATTGTTCTTCGGGATTCATGCAGTGTTCCGAACAAGCTTACCATAATCTCTGGGGCGGTGGTGATAAACTTGTGTTTGGATGATCGATGGAAAGGCCTAGCAATTTCTCACATGAACAAGGTCAGCACATATGGAAGCTTTAGTGTTAGTCAGGGCACCTCATCTAGGAATCAAGCACTCAGCTATGTAGAGGACTGACAACTATTATGATTCCTTTCCTCGAATAGCTAAGCTATTCTTTCTTTTGTCTTTCTCTCTTTTTGTAACCTTTCAATATTCAAGATTCAGTTCTACAAATACCTGAGACTGCCCTTATTTATTTCTTTGATTTTGTTTTCAATTCTCTAATATTTCAACCTGGATTGCCATGGTTGTTTTGTCTATGACATGTCGGTCTCTATAGAAATAGTATTCCGTATAAGAATGCTTTTGGAATAACTTTTGATCCCGATATCATTTCTTAAGATTAGTGAATTTTACATAATATCAATGATCATGTCGAGAGGTAAAGAGGAAGTTTTTCTGAGTGTCAGAGACACATGACAGGCATTAACTGATGTATGAGCAAAATTACAATTTTCAGTGACCTTCAGCGGAAGTCCCGAAATATAATGAAGCACTACTGAATAGTGAAGCTTACTTACAGACTTCATCAACTCTCAGCAAACCTCAAGAACTTTTACTGAACAGAGTTTGACACTGATGTGATAAAGATTGCTTGGATGGAACATAGGTACCACTGCAGACTTCAAGGGGTACTGCTAAACACCCAGCGGCAACGAAAGAGAATTAACTTCGAAGTAATGTAGACGAATGCCAAGAAGGGCTAACAGTTTTACATAAAAGCCTCGGAATTAATCAGGTAATGGTGAAAGGGATCGAGTATTGATGTTTTCAAATTATATCAGTAACATCAAACTGTAAAGAAATACGTCAGAAAATGGTGACACAAGACAAGGAACACCAACAAACTTATGCAAGAATCATAAGAGTTGGAAGAGCTGACAACCAGTGTATAGTTGGCAAGGATATATAGTGTACGTAGAAATTAATCAAGGAATTGATAGAGGGTATCGAATTTTGTCGTGGAGCTTCACGAAGTACCTGAATACTAACTTCAGAGGATGAAGTGAGTTTTACTTCCATTCCCTCAATAATAATTTTGGCTATATATTAACATAACAGCGACAGAAGCGTCGCCCAAGAAAAAGTTAAATTCTATAGAAAAAAATTTCAGGTTCTTTCAGCCACCGTCTGTAACATTAACACGATGATGTGCAGCAGATGGAAAATTTTTCTGAACGTTTTAAAGATAGTAACATTTTCAGAGAACAACACCATCCTGTAACTGCGTGCCAGGATGTAATAATGACCGTCTCGTGAGGCTGAACAAGTATCAAATAAAGAAGAAAGAGAGAGAGAGAGAGAGAGAGAGAGAGAGAGAGAGAGAGAGAGAGAGAGAGAGAGAGAGAGAGAGAGAGAGAGAGAGAGAGAGAGAGAGAGAGAGAGAGAGAGAGAGAGAGAGAGAGAGAGAGAGAGAGAGAGAATCTATGGTGTCAACAGCTGTCAGGTACTTTCAGTGATCGCCAGGGGATGCTGCAGAACTCTGGTAAATGTCAACGGATGTCAAGCAACGTCAGTGAACTCAGAGTGTCAAAAGTTACAAGAGACTATTGACGAATGTCAGTGAGTATCGAAGGATGTCGAGAAGCACTGACACACACCAGAAACTAATGGTAGGAATGGCGATTTGTCAGAGGTGAAAAACGGAGTTGATGGAATATAACACACGTTCAGAAACGCTTACGTACTTCACGAAGACATGATATTATATGGATGCCCCAAATGAGAACTGACACGTTAGTCACTCGAGAACACCTATGGCGTCTTCATCAATGATTACACGTCAAAAAGAGTCGTTGGGTCGTCTACTTATACTTTTCCCTTCTAAAAGATTTAGAAAAGATATATGAGTAAAAATGTCATTTAAGGGACTGAACAGAATGATGTAGACAATATACTTAGAGTGATGCCACAATATATATATATATATATATATATATATATATATATATATATATATATATATATATATATATATATATATATATATATATATATATATGTATTCCCTGGGGATAGGGGAGAAAGAATACTTCCCACGTATTCCCTGCGTGTCGTAGAAGGCGACTAAAAGGGAAGGGAGCGGGGGGCTGGAAATCCTCCCCTCTCGGTTTTTTTTTTTTTTTTTTAATTTTCCAAAAGAAGGAACAGAGAAGAGGTCCAGGTGAGGATATTCCCTCAAAGGCCCAGTCCTCTGTTCTTAACGCTACCTCGCTATCGCGGGAAATGGCGAATAGTATAAAAAAATATATATATATATATATATATATATATATATATATATATATATATATATATATATACATATATATATATATATATATATATATATATATATATATATATATATATATATATGGAAAAAGGTGAGAACAAAGGAGGTAAGGGGAGTGGGGGAGGAATGGGATGTATTTAGGGATGCAGTGATGGCTTGTACAAAAGATGCTCGTGGCATGAGAAGTGTGGGAGGTGGGCAGATTAGAAAGGGTAGTGAGTGGTGGGATGAAGAAGTAAGATTATTAGTGAAAGAGAAGAGAGAGGCATTTGGACGATTTTTGCAGGGGAATAATGCAAATAAGTGGGAGATGTATAAAAGAAAGAGGCAGGAGGTCAAGAGAAAGGTGCAAGAGGTGAAAAAGAGGGCAAATGAGAGTTGGAGTGAGAGAGTATCATTAGATTTTAGGGAGAATAAAAAGATGTTTTGGAAGGAGGCAAATAAAGGGCGTAAGACAAGGGAACAAATTGGAACTTCAGTGAAGGGGGCTAATGGGGAGGTGGTAACAAGTAGTGGTGATGTGAAAAGGAGATGGAGTGAGTATTTTGAAGGTGTGTTGCATGTGTTTGATGATAGAGTGGTAGATATAGGGTGCTTTGGTCGAGGTGGTGTGCAAAGTGAGAGGGTTAGGGAGAATGATTTGGTAAACAGAGAAGAGGTAGTAAAAGCATTGCGGAAGATGAAAGCCGGCAAGGCAGTGGGTTTGGATGGTAATGCAGTGGAATTTATTAAGAAAGGGGGTGACTGTATTGTTGACTGGTTGGTAAGGCTATTCAATGTGTGTATGATTCATGGTGAGGTACCTGAGGATTCGCGGAATGCTTGCATAGTGCCATCATACAAATGCAAAGGGGATAAGAGTGAGTGCTCAAATTACAGAAATATAAGTTTGTTGAGTATTCCTGGTAAATTATATGGGAGGGTATTGATTGAGAGGGTGAAGGCATGTACAGATCATCAAATTGGGGAAGAGCAGTGTGGTTTCAGCAGTGGTAGAGGATGTGTGGATCAGGTGTTTGCTTTGAAGAATGTATGTGAGAAATACTTAGAAAAGCAAATGGATTTGTATGTAGCATTTATGGATCTGGAGAAGGCATATGATAGAGTTGATAGAGATGCTCTGTAGAAGGTATTAAGAATATATGGTGTAGGAGGCAAGTTGTTAGAAGCAGTGAAAAGTTTTTACCGAGGATGTAAGGTATTTGTACGTGTAGCAAGAGAGGAAAGTGATTGGTTCTCAGTAAATGTAGGTTTGCGGCAGGGGTGTGTGATGTCTCGATGGTTGTTTAATTTGTTTATGGATGGGGTTGTTAGGGAGGTGAATGCAAGAGTTTTGGAAAGGGGGGCAAGTATGCAGTCTGTTGTGGATGAGAGAGCTTGGGAAGTGAGTCAGTTGTTTTTTGCTGATGATACAGCGCTGGTGACTTACTCATGTGAGAAACTGCAGAAACTGGTGACTGAGCTTGGTAAAGTGTGTGAAAGAAGAAACTTGAGAGTAAATGTGAATAATAGCAAGGTTATTAGGTACAGTAGGGTGGAGGGTCAAGTCAATTGGGAGGTAAGCTTGAATGGAGAAAAACTGGAGGAAGTAAAGTGTTTTAGATATCTGGGAGTGGATTTGGCAGTGGATGGAACCATGGAAGCGGAAGTGAGTCACTGGGTGGGGGAGGGGGCGAAAGTTCTGGGAGTGTTGAAAAATGTGTGGAAGGCGAGAACATTATCTCGGAAATCAAAAATAGGTATGTTTGAAGGAATAGTGGTTCCAACAATGTTATATGGTTGCGAGGCATGGACTATGGATAGAGTTGTGCGGAGGTTGGTGGATGTGTTGGAAATGTGATGTTTGAGGACAATATATGGTATGAGGATGTTTGATCGAGTAAGTAATGAAAGGGTAAGAGAGATGTGTGGTAGCAAAAAGAGTGTGGTTGAGAGAGCAGAAGAGGGTGTTTTAAAATGGTTTGGGCACATGGAGAGAATGAGTGAGGAAAGATTGAGAAAGAGGATATATTTGTTAGAGGTGGGGGAACGAGGAGAAGTGGGAGGCCAAATTGGAGGTGGAAAGATGGAGTGAAAAAGATTTTGAGCGATCGGGGCCTGAACATGCAGGAGGGTGAAAGGCGTCCAAGGAATAGAGTGAATTGGAACGATGTGGTATACAAGGGTCGACGTGCTGTGATTGGATTGAACCAGGGTATGTGAAGCGTTTGGGGCAAACTCTGCAAAGTTTTGTGGGGCCTGGATGTGGAAAATGAGCTGTGGTTTCGGTGCATTATACGTGACAGCTTATGACTGAGTGTGAACGAACGTGGATTTTGTTGTCTCTCCCTGGCGCTACTTCGCTACTGAGTTTGGTAAGGTGTGTGAAAGACAAAAGCTGAGAGTGAAGGTGAATAAGAGCAAGGTTATTAGGTTCAGTAGGGTTGAGGGACAAGTTAATGGGGAGGTAAGCTTGAATGGAGAAAAACTGGAGGAAGTGAATTGTTTTAGATATCTGGGAGTGGATTTAGTAGCGGATGGAACCATGGAAGAGGAAGTGAGTCACAGTGTGGGGAAGGAGGCGAAGGTTCTGGGAGCGTTGAAGAATGTGTGGAAAGCGAGAACGTTGTCTAGGAGAGCAAATATGGGGATGCTTGAAGGAATGGTGGTTCCAGCAATGTTACATGATTGCGAGGCATGGGCTATAGATATGATACTTAAAGCGTTTTGGAGAAATTACACATGCTAGAAAATATGAGCAGACTTCTGTGATTCTGGACAGATCGTACAAAGAGTTGAAAATCGTCTGAAAGACTCAAACGACATTAGAGGAAGACTATGACACCAAGAAAAATGATTGTGTATTACGAGGAAGTACCGAATGGCATCAAACATCAACTAGGACCAGAAAAAAAGTCATTTCAATGTATCTTCTGTTGTCAGCCAAGACGTCAGACATTTGTGGGTGGTTGCTGACTGGAGGTATCAAGAACAAATTAGGACGCAGACCATTGTCATCGAATACAGATGATGATGTTCGGGAAAAATGACTTTAAAGAGTGTTGATGGACGGTAGCCACTGTTAATTAGAAGCATAAGAATTATCACTCGATGTCAGGAGTCGAGGAATATTAGACTAAGGTGATAGGTATCCAAGATTACTGACAAATTTTAATTTTGATCAGAGACCGAATGAAAGGACTCGTACGCTTTAGAAAAAGAATATAGATGCATTAAGTAGATATCCATATGTAACAGCTACTAGTAAGATTTAACCGTCATCATCTAATGGGAAGACTAGATCATCATCATACACTGCCCAAACATATCAGGGAACGTTAATACAGTCAGTGTCGACGTCTGGCATAAAATCGACAGGATTCAATCAGTCAATGAATGTCAATGAGCACAAAGGATGCCAGCGTCTGTTCTTATCATAAAGGTTGTTAACTGACCCTGATAAAAGTGAGCTGGTTCAGGGAGTATTAACAGATACCTGAGAGGTTTGACAAACTCTCCGAGAACAGATTTAATTTACAGGAACTTGACGACTTCCAGAAGTCTTCGATGTATGTAAAGAATTATTGAAGAGTTTATTTTCATCAGGTATGGTTGAAAAATGCGTTTGACACTAACTGGATAATGATTTTTGACTAATGCCAATATTTGTTGATAGATGTAATGGATTCCTGACGTACCAGAGGTGGTTTAGGGTCTTCGTGGAGCGCCGTTGAACTCCAGGAAACACAAAAAATGTTATGTAGTCTGTACAAGTTACGGGCCCAGTTGAACAATGTCATGTCAAGGAGAAATATTATATATCAGGAAGGGTGGGCTAGAGAGTGGTAATAGACACAGATTTTTACAGGTTAATTATTTAGTTGGAAAATCATTGAAGTAGATTGTAAGTCATTGAACGCTATTAGTGAAGTGTTGATAGACGTCAAGACAAAGCTTATGCACACCAGAAAATCAATGAAATCTAGAGGACCTCACCGGCTGTTAACACCAAGATTACTGTGGCAGTTCTTTTCTATTCAACTAGATTAAAGAAAACTGGGAAATACGGTGAGAGGTAATGATGTATCAATGGAACTATGGGAGCACATTATGAGAGATACGAAGAGATAGCGCTGGTTAGAATTAGCGTCAAAGAATGTCTTGAAATGTTGACGATACACGTAGCTTGAGCCAAGGGGTCACCGGGCTCCATTAAGATGACAAGCATTAAACAATTTCGAGACACCATTTAGTCTCAGGAATCTAGAGAGAGAGAGAGAGAGAGAGAGAGAGAGAGAGAGAGAGAGAGAGAGAGAGAGAGAGAGAGAGAGAGAGAGAGAGAGAGAGAGAGAGAGAGAGAGAACGACAAATCCAAGAGTGTCATTGAGCTTAAGGTAAAGCCTTACTTGAGAACCTTTGAACTAATACACTTTCTTCGTATCTTGAGAATCGTAAAGAACCCAAAAACCTTAACACTGCAGAAGACGTGGCAATAATTCACATTATAAGCCTATTCACAGGAGTCTAACCTTGTTACGATTACTCATAATTAGGAGATGAAATCGTATGTTATAATCTAACTGTAATATTCTCAATCATCCCGCTTAATCCAAAAATCAAGATTCCTAGATTTGCCAGGAGGATATATACTATCCTCCTACGAACAAGACAGACGTCATTCTTTTGATGAAGTTCACCTCTGTGGGTCCGTAGACGATAGAAAACACATATTCATTTCCTTAAGCAAGAAACTTGTAACTCTGATATTCTGTAGATCCCACGAAAACTATGTACATCCCTTAGACAGTCTGATTTATGATACGAGTGATTGAAATTTTCGGTACCCATAAAGCTTCCCCAAGACATGGCTCATACCTTCTAAACAACCTTAAAGTTTTCCAAGCTCCCAAAGAACTCAGCATAACCTAGGTGGCTGGAGAAATAACAGAGAATGGTTGTGCTGGTTGCGACAGTCTGTGTGTGAGTGACAAATGCCGTGATCCCTGGGTCGTCCTCTGATCCCTGGATAGCGAAGCCGCTCCACATTTGCATACCCAGACGGACAAATCAGGGCCGAGGTAGCACAGGGGGTATTACTCATGTCGTAAAATATAAATAGCGTCCCAGTTCTTTTTACACAAGTTTTTAAGTCGCAGGACGTGATCTCCTAGTGATGAGAAGTTGCTACGTGAAGATGGTGCAAGGTGTTTTCCCCTTTGGTTGTTTCCTCCCCAGAACCGAATCATATCACTATTAACGCGAAGGTGTAGGTTATAACCATTAACTCACTTTTGGCGTTGATGTCATCGTCGGCACAGTGTCACTATTGTTGACACCACCACAAACATTATCACAATACCACGCCCTCCAAACTCATGTCTCCCTCTCCGACACCCTCCAACCTAATGTCTCCCTTTTCGACACCCTCCAACTTCGTGTCTCCCTCTCCGAGACTTTCATACCTTGTGTCTCTCTCTTCGACACTCATCAGTCGTGTGCCTCCCTCTGCCACACCTACAAACCTTGTGTCTCCATCTCCAATATTTTTTTTTTTATTCTGACGGGGAGAGACGTGTCTGGTCATGTAGAAAGTTGGGATAACTGTAAAACCTAAGAGTATATGGTGAGACTTTACTGAAGTGAGTGAGTTGCATTTTGTATACCTACATCTGGTTTCTCATTGAATTACCTTCCAATTCTGTCTCATCCCGCCTACACCCTCTGTGTTCTTGCACGCACATTTCAACTCCATGTTCTCTGCCCGCACTCTGCTCCTACTTCCTGTTCCTTGCTCACACCTTCCAAATCCTTGTTCCCTGGCCACATTCTCCAGCTCCATATTTTTTACCCATATCCTATCACTCCGTGTTCCTTGTTCACACCTTCCTATTCCGTGTCTCTTGCTCACATTCTGCAATGCTTTGTTCTTTGACTACACCTTTCCATCCCGTGTTGCTTGTCCTTACCCTCGCACTTTGTCTTCCTTGTTCGCATCTATCAGCTGTGTTCTTCATCTCCCATGGAACACCCAAATACTGTTCACCCTCATTTTTCCTTCATTCAATTTTCCATGATTTTTCCATTCCATTCCGTAACACTCTATGTATGCCTATCTTCCTCACATTTTCACCATATTGTCTCGACCACATTTTCCACTTTTCCTGTCTTCTTTACCATCCCAGGAAACCACATCCTCTTCCTACCTGTTTCCCAAACTCATTCTCTCCCTCCCTTCTTTTCCACATATTCCTTAACATTCTCTTCGTTTTCCTTAACTGCTCCACTTCCTGGCATACCTCTCCCGCCCATTTTGACACATACACACTGTTGTGGTGGCCTACTTCCCCTTTCAACTTTGTCTTCCATAGCCCTCACCCTTTCTTTTCTTTTTTCCGTACACCTTCCTTCTCCATGCAACATTTTCCGGACTTTCAGTCGCTCTTCCGCTCATTAACGCTATCAGCCTTCCTTTCTTATTTCAATCTTTCATACCTGACATTTCTTTTCCTTTTGTATTAGCTGTCGCGTGTCTCTGATCATTTTTTTCTTTCTTGATAGATTGGTTAGAGAAGGAGAATAGGTGGGACAGGGGAGAGATAGTTTAAAATGCAGGAAGTGACTGAAGTGTGTATAGGCCTATGGCTTAAGTTTTTTGACGAATGTGGGTGATTTTCTGGAAATATGTTTTTGGTGCCTCGGCAGACTAGGGGTGTGTATGCATTCGTGTTCTATCTTTTGTTTTTTTGAAGATTCATTAAGCTAAGATAATCATTGTTCATTGTGTATATCGAAGGATAGTTGGAGCCTCTTTGAGTGCTTTGAGGTTTCAAGGGAACCAAGGATGATCAATGCTTGTACCGTTGTCGAGATCTCTCATTTGTCTGTGGTAGTGTCTTCAAGTCTTTGCCACATTTTTTAGTTTGTTTCTCTTAGGTATGCACCAACTGTTTTAATATTTATTCGTTCGCGTTGTCTTACAGTATTTACAATATAGGAATATTTTCATTTGCGATGAATGGTTGCCTCTTAACACGTTCGCACTAGTCTCTCTAGCACTCCTTGCAACTCTCCACCTTCCCCACCTCTGACCACCAGCGCTCTCTTTTAGCCTCTCCACCTTCTATATCTTCATATCCTCAGCCATAACTTGCTCCCTCCCCTCTTTATACCTTACTACTCTGGCTGACCTTATCCCCTTCATCCTTCTTCCCGCCTTCGAAACAATACAAGAGAAATACTTCGAAAACATCTGTGCAGTTATCAAGTATATGACCTAATTCTCATCGAAAATTCATCTTTATCTTGTAAATATTTGTATCTTTTAGCGCTGTCTTTCTCTTCCACATTCCAATGACTGTGTCGTAATCAGCAAACTGATAGAAACTTTCTTTCACCTCTCCATACCTTCTTATAAGATATCTATGGCTGTAAATTTCCACTCATACTACAAGGTATCTCTCTCTTCTTTTTCCTGAAGGCAGTTGAGCCTGTGGGAGAGGCGGGTGGGAAGGTGCCGTCTGTTATTACTATGATGTTAGGTCTATTTTGGCAGAAAACTTGTTCTCTCATCTCCAACAACACTTTCTTTCTTCTTGCTCTTCATCATTTTAGTATCCTTCTCTTACGCATTTTCTCTTACCTTCAGTCCAGTACCTCTCCAGTACCTTAACACTCAAGTACCTTAACACTTCCTCTTAGTTCTCCAACTTCTCCACTCCCTACATCTTACCTCTCCACTCCCCTCAGCCAACTTCTCCACTTCTCCCAGCCATCCTCTCCACTCCTCTCAGCCATCCTCTTCACTCCTTTCAGCCAACATCTCCACTCCTCTCAGGCAACCCCCTCCACTCCTCTCAACCATCCTCTTTACTCCTCTCAGCCAACCTTTCCCTTCCCCTTCAGTTACCTTTCTTTCCATTGAAGTCACGGCACCATAATTCCATACCATGTTCCCCACTACCTAGTGCCTGTCATTCTAGATCCTGGCCACCCATTACCCCCATTTCCATTTCCCTCCCCATCCCCTAGCCCTTCATCCCTCCCTCTCAATATCCCCCGTCCCTCCAACGCCCTCGCGTTCACCTCACTGTGATTTTTCACTGTTATACCCAACATTTGCCCGGCAGGCCCGCCATCACGAGGTGTTCCCCACCTGGGTGCTAGCATGTGAGTGAGAGAGCGCGCGCGCGCGTGTATCTGTCTTCCTGTCTATGTGTCTGTCTGCCTGTCTATCTGTCTGTGTGCGCGCGCATGTGTGTGTTTGTTTGTTTGTTTGTGTGTGTGTGTGTGTGTGTGTGTGTGTGTGTGTGTGTGTGTGTGTGTGTGTGTGTGTGTGTGTATGTGTGTGTGTGTGTATGTGTGTGTGTGTGCGCGCACGTGTGTGTGTGTGTGTGTGTGTGTGGGTGTGTAATGACATATATAATTATCTTTTTGACTGTATGTGAATGGGGCTTAACACTCGTGGGAGCCCATCTCTTGAACATTCTCTACTATCATACAGCGTTTTGGACTTCATTTTGGTGTCGTGCATCTCCCATGTCTTCATCTGTTTCATTCTCTACTTCCACCACTCTTATACTGTAAAATTACTTTTTACATCTTTCTCAAGTGTCTTCCTTAATTTCACGGGAAGTCCTCTCGTTGTCACATCCATACAACTTTCGAAGAACTGTTCACTGTCTACGTCACTAGTATGTTTTAAAAGCTTAAAGGTTATGATCAGGTCATTCTTCACTCTTCTCTTTTCCAAGGTGGGATAATTTGAGGTGCCTAGCCTTTCCCTGTAACTCACCTCTCTTGATTTTGGTACCATCTTTGTTCCCTCCTCTGGACCTTCCCTATTAGCTCTTTGTCTTTTTTAGGTGTGGTAACCAAACCTGAAAGCATATTTCAGTTTTGGTCCTCTGTAAAATGTGAACAGCTTACTGAATATATCCTTGTTCATGAGTTTGAATGGAATTCTAACATGTGCCAGCGAAGAGTTCTTTTCCTTGATCATTCTCCTAAAAGTGAGACTCTGGCTGCAAGTTAGGGACGATTTCGACTCCCAGGTCTTTCCCACACACATTCCTGCAGCGTATTTCCTGGAAGATGACATGCATGTCGGGGCCTTCTCTCACTGTAACCCATCCTCATTCCTTTGCATTTGCTTGAATTGATCTCCATCAACTATGATCAGATCAACTTTGGAGTTTAACAAGATTCCTTTTTAAGTTGATTCAATCCTCCACGCTGATCACTTCCTTCATGATCTTTGCATTAACTGCGAACATAATTAGGTAGAGGCAAATACTCTCTGGCAGTCATATACTGAAGTCAAGAAGAGTAATGTCCTAGAATAGAGCCCTGTGGCACTCCTCTGGTACCATCCTTTGTGTCCCTTTCACTATGGTAATCTATCTGGTGATCTACCTTCTTAATCAGCTTCTCACATGATACAGTTTTAAATGTTTTCTAACAGTTTAGGTATAATCAGTCCACTTACCTTTACCTCTTGCCTAAGACAAAGCTCACCTTCTCGCACAAATCTAAGAGGTTCGTTAAACATAACCTCATTTTCCTAAAACTGTGCCGTCTCATATTTAAAGGATTTCAAAAACTGATTTCAGAAACTGACCAGTTTGCTTTCCTTTCATCGTTTCCAGAACATTCCTGACCACACTTCTCGGTAAGGCTGGTCTCTTGTTCAGCGCCTTTTTTCTTTTTTTTTCTTTTTTTAGATGATTACGACGTTTGCCATTTTCTACTCCCTCGGCAATTTGCTGTTCTCCAGCGACATCTTGAAAGACATTTCAAGGGGATAATATAGTAAAATACTGTTCAAGATGTTACTAGAGCAAGGCAAGATGTGTGTGTGTGTGTGTGTGTGTGTGTGTGTGTGTGTGTGTGTGTGTGTGTGTGTGTGTGTGTGTGTGTGTGTGTGTGTGAGTGAGTGTGTTTGTGTGTCTGTGTTTGTGCGTGTAGTTACTTATTTGTATTTAACTATTTGTGATGTGCGGGAAGAGAGTATTACGCTAGTGGGGCCCTGTCTCTTGAACATTCTCTACAACTTCTTAAGTTAATGTATTATATCTGCATTAACAACACTTTCAGTCATTTTCTTCCATTCATCTACTGCTCTTTCATAATACAAAAACACTTTCTCACGCATGTTTTAACGAGTTTCTCGTTTGATTTCATGTTATGTCCCCTTATTTTCCTGTCCCTCACCTTTTGAAGAACTTTTCACTTTCTATATCATCAATGAGGTTCAGAGACTTAAAGACAATAATCAAAACACCCCTTACTCATCTCTCGCTCATGATGGGCAAATAAACGCTTTCTAGTCTTCATCTGTAGCTCAGGCCTCTTGATTCTGATACGATCTTTTTCCCTCTGCTAAATATTTCATTATCCGTATGCTTGAAAGTTATTCTAATTTTTCGCTGGCAGACTGGCATTAGGTTAGGGATGATGTTGACTCGCAAGTCCTTCTCACACACAGAATCCTGAAGTTTATTTTCTTCTCGATAATAATCATATTGAGGTTTTCGTTCACTAAGACCCATCCCCATTACTTTGAATTTGCTTTGGTTGAATTTCATCAACTATGTATTAGACCAGTTTTGGAGTGTGTATATTTCCCTTCGTAAGCACATGCAATTCTGCTCCCTTTTCTCCTCCCAAATAACCTTTGAAACATCTGTAAACATATTCAGGTAGTGGTCCATTCCTTCTGGCAAGTCATTCACAGAGATTAAGAAGAGGAACGGTCCCAAAACAGAGCATTTGGGCATTCCATTTATCTAGGGAAGGCTTCTCTGACATGTATTCTTTGTTCCTTGCTGCCAAGATTATCTTCTTTACATCGGAGGAGTCTACCCCTTACCAATGCCTCATGATCCAGCTTCTCAATTAGCCTGTCATGCGGAGTAGTGTCAAATGATTTTCGTTGTCAAGATACAATCCACTCAGCTTTCCCTTTTGTCTAAGAAAGAGTTCTCTTTCTTGTAGAAAGCTATGAGGTGGATTACGCATGACCTTTTCATGAAACCATGTTGTCGCCTGCTTAAGTAGTCTCTCCTCTGTAGAATGTCTTCGATTTGCTTTTTGATTAACTTACTCGTCAAGGAGACCGGTTTGCGGCTAAGCGCCTTTTTCTGGTCTCCTATTTTGTAAATGGGTATGATATTTGCCCTCTTTAGTTCCCGTGACTGCTAGCTTTTCTCCAGCAATATCTTGGACAGCATTTCAAGAAGTCTGTCCAGTGTATCTGCACATATCAGCACACATGGTGACATTTTATCAGGAACATGACCCATGTATGTGTCTGCATTATTTCGTATTTTCTATATAAACTATCTCAATATTTTCTAAAGCCTTCCCAACCTATATCACTAGTGTTGAGGTTATAATGTCTTCCACTGTGAAAACACTTTTGTACTTGTTATTCAGTGTGCTATATAACCTTACATTATCTTCAACTGTTCTTCCCTCTAGATCCCTTAACCTGATCATCGGCTTTTTAACTAACAATCTGCTCCTGGCAATCTTATGGAAAAGATAGATTTTCACCTGCCTTGTACATAACATTCTTTTCAAAGATTTCTTGTTATTGTCTTGTACTGCTATACTCTACATAAGCTGGCTGGCTGGCTGGAGCGTTGCCCATACCTCTGCCAATGCGCATCTCGGAGATCACTTGTCTTTTGATATCTTTAATTAAGCTATACTTCATCCTCTCATAATCTTGTTAATTTTATAGAATCTTACTCCCTAATGCCATGATTTCTGGCTGTTGAGCTCCATTTCCCATTTATTTTACCATAAAAACTGCCAAGTTCTCTGTAGTGTCCGCAGTTATATCTTTTCTTGAAGTCTTGTCTTGTCTCTGTTCTTTTAACTTCCTCGTTCATGCACAGTCAAAACTGGTGTATCATATATGATATCTAGTGTACGATATTTTCAGTATCCATGATAGTGTGTAAAGATAAGATCTAACAATGGTGTACCAATCTCTCTCATCCTGGATGTGTGTGTGTGTGTGTGTGTGTGTGTGTGTGTGTGTGTGTAAGATTATTCATTTTTTCACAACATGTTTTTACAGTAAGGGGAGGGAATTCTACACTTATGGAGTCTCATCTGCACGTTCATCATGATACAACTGTGTAAAAATCATTGTTTAATTCATTCTATTCATGCATTCTTCATCTTTATATGATTATATCATTACGCATTTTCTAAAAAGTTTCTTACTAAACTGCATATAATGACATCTGGTCCTTCTGCCTTTGAGTTTTTCGAAGAAATGCTCATTATTGGGATACTGACTTAAAAACTTAAGAGTTGTGATCAGGTTTCTCCTTATACCAGTCTCTTCCATTGTTGACACCACCAAGACCTCTAACATCTCACTATAGCTCAGCTGTCTTGATTCTGGTACCATCCTTGTCGCCTTTTTCTGGACCTTCCCAGCTGGCTCCTGCGTTCCTATAAAAGCGATAGCCAAATTTGAGAAGCATATTCGAAGTTCGTTTTAATACACTATGTTAAAAGCTTGTGAAATATTTCCTTATCCATGCGCTTGAATGCAGTTCCAGTATTTGAAGCAGACATTTTTCTTTTGTACAGAATGTTTCTAAGTTGGCTCTCTAGTGACAGGTTAGGTTCGTTGTCGACTCCTAGGTTCCTCCCACACACACAGATCCATGCAGCTTAAATCCTGCCAGATACTATACCTATCGAGGCCTTCTGTCATTGTTTCCCATCCTCATTACTATTTATCTACTTGGGTTGGATTTAGTCTACCATTTAAAAGACCAACTTTGAAATCTATTTAGGTCCTCTTGTAAGATGAAGTAGTCCTCCTAACTCTTTACATCACCCATAACCTTGTCAGCATCTGCAGTCATTCAGGTATAAGTTCATTCCTTCTGTTGAATAATTTCTATAGATCTAGAGGAGCTATCGTCCAAGGACTAAACCCTCTGGCACGCCACAAGTTATTCCAACCCATTTCGAGAGGGTTTCTCTGGTATGCGTCCGTTGTTCACCTCCACTATGGTAATTTTCTTTTCTTCAAAGGAGTCTCTCTCTTATTTCTGCCTGGAGACTCAACAGTTCTACCAACCTCCTATGTCATAGTGTTAAATGCTTTCTACCAGTCTGGATACAGACAATCCATTCAACTTTCTCTTTTGTTTAAACGGAGGTCACTCTCTCTTAGATATCGAAGAAGATTGCTATACAAAAATCCTTTCCTTGATTCCATGTTTTTTCTCTTTAATCTACTTTTACCTTGGAAAAGTCGTCATCCATTTGCTTTGGGATTTATTTTTCCAGCATCTTATAGACCACACTCGTCATAAAGACTCATCTGTAGTTCAGAGCAACTTTCCTGTCTCTTTTCCTAAAGACAGATGTGACAGTTCGTTCCTCTTCCTACTCTCTTGGAACATTATAGTGCTCCAGTGATATCCTGAAGAATATTTTATGTGTATCGTCTGTCGTATTTGCACACTTACTCAACACTTATGCAGAAATGTCAACAGGACAATAAGCCTTGTATAGGTCTCAACACTTCAGCTATCTGTTGATATCATTTCTAGATATTTCATTGCTTTCCAAGACTTTACCATTCCATCTCACTATAAACACTTTTGATCATGGCATTCATCGTCTCGCATATCGTTATATCATTCTTTACAACTCCTTCTTAATCGATTACTTAACCTGATTATCTGCTCTTAAACTAACAATTATCCCTGATGAGTTAATGGAAAGGTTTTAGAATGCTTCCATTCTTGTCCATAATATTTTCCTTAAGTTTCTTTGTTTCTCTTATCTTGTCCTTTATTAATCATTCCTTGTTCTCTTTTTCTTTTCATATGCTGACTGGCAGTAGCAACGCCTGTATCTCCTTCGCTTTTTGACACCTTTTATTGAACTAGGTCTTTGTCTCTCAACCTTCCCTCTGTATGTCCAGATAAAGATACCCATGTTCCTGCTTCTTCACTGGAAATATCACAGAATTTACCATAACAATGACCTATGTCATGACTGCTGAATTCCATTTCCTTGTTTATGGTTGCATGGGGATAGTTTCACTATGTGTAATTTCCATAGTTACACTGTGTCTTCTGTTCCAATATTGTTTCATTTAATATGTCCTCATTTACCACATAATCAAACACTAACTAAATATGATCATTATTCCAATTGGTACATTATATATATCTTCTTATTACACGCTACTGTGTGTGCGACGATAAGATCTAGCAATGATAGTTTGTCAGTCCCTCTGATTCTAATATACTCAGTGACACGATGATACAGGAAGTTTCCCTGTATACATTCTAAGAACGTGTGTATCCATGATATTTTCCCTAAGAGAATCTAAATGTGTGTGTGTGTGTGTGTGTGTGTGTGTGTGTGTGTGTGTGTGTGCGTGTGTGTGTGTGTGTGTGTGTGTGTGTGTGTGTGTGTGTGTGTGTGTGTGTGGTGTGTGTGTGTGTGTGTGTGTGTGTGTGTGTGTATGTGACTACCTGTTTGTATTTACCTATTTGTACTGTATAGAGAGAGAGTTTTACACTCGCAAGGCCCTGTCTCTTGATCATTCTTTATCACACAACCTCTAAAATTAGTGTATGCTGTCTGCAGTAACCATGTCCTCAGTCACTCTGGCCCACTCACCCACCACGTTTATACAACAAAATATTTCTTTAGTTTCTTTTTAACAAAATTTTCACTGACATTAATGTTATGTCCTCTGTTTACTCTATCCTTACATCTCTCAAAGAACTGCTTACTGTTCACATCTTCAATCCCTATCAAAAACTTTGAGACTGATCAGGTCACCCTTCACTCTTCTGCCTTCCAAGTTCCAAAGTGGGTAAATCTAAAGCTCCCATCCTTTCCTTGTAACTTATCTCTCATAATTCTGGTGTTATCTGTACTTATATCCTCTGGACCTTCCCTTAGAGCCCTTTGTACTTCTTTAGGTGAGGTGATCAGACATGAGAAGCGTATTCTAGATTGCGTGTAGGATACAAATAACTTGCTAAATATTTTCTTATCCATATCCTTAAACGTTTTTCTGATATTAATCTGGAGACAGTTTGTGTCCTTAATTATTCTCCTAATATGGGACTCTGGCTACAGGTTAGAGATAACGTCGATTCCCAAGTCCCTCTTGAACAAAGCTTATTTTCTGCTATATGATGATCATAATGAGAACGTTTCTTGGTCGGGTTGAATTTCATCAACTACATTTCAGACCAATTTCGGAGTCTCTTTAGATCCCCTTGTAAATTGATGCAATCCTTCTCGCTTTCCACTTTCCTCATGACCTTTGCATTATGTGCAAACATATTCTTGTAGGATTCCATATCTTCAGGAAAGTCATTAACAGAGATCAAGAAGAGTTCTGGACTCAGAACTGAACCCCATGGCACTCTGTTGGTCACCTCTGATATATGTCCTTGGTTCCCTCCCATCGAGATAAGCTTTTGTCCATTGCAGGAATTTCTTCCTTATTCCTGCTTGTTGATCCAGCTACTTAATCATCCTCCCATGCGGTATAGTGTTAAATGCTTTTTGGCAGTCCAGATACAGACAGTTCATCCAGTCTTCTCTATTTTTTTCTTTTTTTGTGTGTAATTTAGTTGAATATTCCAGTCAAGGACAAAAGTCCACATCACGGCCGGGCATTAATTGAAATATAGGGAAAATTATGAAACAAAAAAAAAGGAAAGTATTTGCGAATTTTGGAAGAAGTTAAGAACTGTCTTCTGAAATGTGCCAGATCATAGTTATTGGGAAAGATATGAAAAGGCAGAGAGTTCCAAAGCTTCGCCATAAAGGAAAGAAGTAGGTATCAATATGGTCCACCCATGAGTAGCGAATGGCCACACAGTGAGCATGAGATGCAGCAGCTTGTCGAGTATTGCATGGTCTAGCTAGTGGTGTGGACAAGCAAGCAGCCAGCTCTCTATAGAAGAGGGAGAGTGAACCAACGTTGCGGCGTAGAGCAAGAGGGTCAAGTTTGGAAGTTTGTCTGGGACAGTTTATATGTCGATCCGCCTTCGACCCAACTCTGTCAAGTAAAGATGCAAAGCTAAAGTCACTCCAAACATGAGAGCAGTACTCCATACAAGGACGAATTAATCCTTTGCATAAACGGAGCAACTGTTCAGAAGAAAAGAAGTTTCGGCATCTAAACAGGACGCTTAGTTTCTTGGGTGCAGACATAGCTATTCCTACAATGTGAGGTTTCCAAGAAAGAATGGATGTTACACTAATAACAAGTTCATGTTCATTGAATCAAGAGGTGGAATTACAGAACCGTCAAAGGAGAGAAGAGAGTTGTGAAGAGTTATCGATAGAGAGATGGGTAAAAACTGGGTCTTGGAGGTATTAGGACTGAACTCATTCTCTCTCAGAACTCTGAGTGGTTAGTTACTGATGACCTTCTCTTGAAACTATGCTGACTGTCACTCAGGAATTTTTGCTTCCGTCGAAAATCATCCGTTTGCTTTTTAATAATCTTTTACAGAACCTGACACAGCACAGTCGTTTGTGAGAATGGTGTGTAGTTCATCGTCTGTTCCAGGTCTTTCTTAAATAGAGGTATGACTTTTGCCTCTTTCCATCGACATCATGAGCAGCGATTTAAGTGGCTTACCTCTCACATCTATACACACCTTTAGCACATATGGTGAAAATTCCATCCGGGCAGTGAGCCTCGTATGGGTCAATTTTTTTTAATATACTGCTGATATCTTTTCTAAAAATCCCAATAATTTCCAAAACCAACTTCCCATCACATCTCTCTGCTGTTGGGACTTAGTTTTCCAATGAGAAAACATAATTGAACTTGTTATTCACTTCCTCATATAGACCTATATCATTATCTACAATTTCTCCTTTGAATATCTTGGTCTGTTTACCTGGTCCTTTAGTGACAATTTACTCAGATAAATTTAAGTAAAAGTTTTCGATTTTCACCTGTTTTTTTCCACAATCATTTTAAAGCTTCTTTGTTCCTCCTTTGTTCTCCTGCTATACTCGTTTTGTCGTTCTGTGTTCTCTTATACCTTACAAATGCTGGCTGGCTGTAGTGTCGTCTATATCTTCACCAATGCACATCTTGAAGCTCCTTTAAACTTTCTGCATGTGTGTGTGTGTGTGTGTGTGTGTGTGTGTGTGTGTGTGTGTGTGTGTGTGTGTGTGTGCGTGTATGTGTGTGTATGTTTGTGATTACAGTTTGTGTGTTATGGGCAGTGACTTTGTACCCCATCTGTGAAATCTATATATGATTGTGCCATGTCCTCACACACACACACACACACACACACACACACGCACTAGCCTATGCCATGTATGTGTGTGTATGTGCGAGACGGGGATGTATAAGAAATATATGGAGACCAAGTGTGTATTCATGATTGCGGTAGTGTGACTGTGGTGTTGTGCATATATGATGGTATGTACAATTGTGAATAATGTGTTTGCATATGTAAGAGTTACAATGGTATTTACCTGTGGAGAGCATATATGTGTATGTAGGGTTTATTTACTTTTCTTAATTTGATGGAAGATTGGTTGTGATGAATAGTGATGTTCATATGTGCATTATGCACTTGCAGTACCTTGCGATATGTTAAAGGCTTGTATATATCAATGAACATGTATGATATTGTCTTCTGTGTATATTGCTTAGCGATTTTGTAGTTGCGCAGTGATAGATTAAAAAATCACCTCATAGTTCTATGAGGAAGCTGTAACCAAATATCAAATCTTTATTACAGTGTGAATATATAGGGGCATCTGCATAAAAAGAAAAATTCTCCGAAATAAGACAAATGTATCTCTATGTAAAACCGTATACACAAAGTGCACTCTCTTCTGTTTATACAATCAGCGAGCCCTTTTGTTTACAATCTAGCATACTGTATATGAGAGTGCACTAGAGACCGCTATTCAGGTGATGGACTCGCGGCAAACGTGGTGAGCTGTACAAATTGTTCCTTCAACTTCTGCACCAGACGAACGCAATAATCTGGCTCCCACTCCCTCCCTGCAAGTAATGTTGTTGTCCGAATGAGAGTAGCAACTGCCATCTATGTAAACTATCATGAAAATAGCGAAAGTTAACAATGCAAGGTTTTCTGTCGTTTGATTAAGCCAGGATCAAATGCGGCTCAAAACCGGTTTATATACGACGGCTGAAGTGAGACTTACCTTGACTTAGGGCAAAGCTGGCTTAAGCTTTGCTCCTGGTGAACCCTCACTACGTTACTGATGTTCCTTCACCGACAGCTACTGGTATTTCTTCAATGAATTTTACAGGTACTTTTACATAAAGTGTTACTGATGATTCTCCGTCAGTTACTGGTGTTTCTTCATCACAAGATGCTAGTCTTTGGTTCCTGTCTTTCACTAGTCTACCTTCACATAGCTCTACTGTTACTTTTCTTCATTTGTTATTTGCAGGTGTTCCTTCATATGCTGCGAGTGTTTCTTAATCATGTGGAGCTGGTGTCCCTTCATTAACTATTATTGCTGCTTACTCCCCTTATCTCGTTGATCCTGCCACACCGGTATTCCTTAGCCATATGCTGCTTGCGCTCCTTCAACTTGCATTGCTGATGTCCTTGACCGTGTCATGCTTTGCTCCTTCACTGTGCGTTGATGGCGATCTTTCACCGTAAGATGCTGATGTTCCTTAACCATGTCATGTCAGTACTCTCTCACCGTGTATTGGTTGCACGCCTTCCCCGTGCATTTATGATCCTTGCCGTGTCATGCTGTGCCACTTTATCGTGTATTGGTGGCGTTTCTTCACTGCACGTTGCTGATGTTCCATGACTGTGTCATGCTATGTTCCTTTCACCATGTATTTCCGGTGTTCCTGATGGTGTAGAGCTGGTGGTGCTTCTTCAGTACGTGCTACTGGCTTTTCATACTCGCATACTACTTTTGCTCCTTCACTCACTGTTACCGGGTTACTCGTAGTTTTGTATAGCTATTGATCCTTTAACAAAATTTGTTCTGGCTTGTTTCTAATATTTCTTCTGTGTGCATTCGTGGGATTCCCTCACAATATGTTTCTTCTGTGCTTTTACCGTGACTGGCTGGCTGTTCTTCATAAACCCTCATAATGTGACAATGGTGTTTCTAATTCTTTATGACTGATGTTACTTCACTACGCGCTCTTACTGTTCTTGTATCCTGTTTCTGTTGTTCTTACACCATGTTTACAGAGATTGTAGCTACTGTTTCTTCACCATGTGGTGACTGTTTTCCTCGCATTCAAAGCCATCCTCACAATTGGATTAATAATAATAATAATGATAATAATAATGATAATAATAATAATAATGATGATAATAATAATGATAATGATAATGATAATAATAATAATAATAATAATAATAATGATAATAATAATAATAATAATAATAATATTTATTATATTTTTTATTATATTTTGTCGCTGTCTCCCGCGTTTGCGAGGTAGCGCAAGGAAACAGACGAAAGAAATGCCCCCCCCCCCCCCCATACACATGTATATACATACGTCCACACACGCAAATATACATACCTACACAGCTTTCCATGGTTTACCCCAGACGCTTCACATGCCTTGATTCAATCCACTGACAGCACGTCAACCCCGGTATACCACATCGCTCCAATTCACTCTATTCCTTGCCCTCCTTTCACCCTCCTGCATGTTCAGGCCCCGATCACACAAAATCTTTTTCACTCCATCTTTCCACCTCCAATTTGGTCTCCCTCTTCTCCTCGTTCCCTCCACCTCCGACACATATATCCTCTTGGTCAATCTTTCCTCACTCATTCTCTCCATGTGCCCAAACCACTTCAAAACACCCTCTTCTGCTCTCTCAACCACGCTCTTTTTATTTCCACACATCTCTCTTACCCTTACGTTACTTACTCGATCAAACCACCTCACACCACACATTGTCCTCAAACATCTCATTTCCAGCACATCCATCCTCCTGCGCACAACTCTATCCATAGCCCACGCCTCGCAACCATACAACATTGTTGGAACCACTATTCCTTCAAACATACCCATTTTTGCTTTCCGAGATAATGTTCTCAACTTCCACACATTCTTCAAGGCCCCCAGAATTTTCGCCCCCTCCCCCACCCTATGATCCACTTCCGCTTCCATGGTTCCATCCGCTGCCAGATCCACTCCCCGATATCTAAAACACTTCACTTCCTCCAGTTTTTCTCCATTCAAACTCACCTCCCAATTGACTTGACCCTCAACCCTACTGTACCTAATAACCT
>NC_092290.1:21296741-21324241 GCF_036320965.1 Panulirus ornatus | reverse complement strand
TGTCAACTCTGAACACAACCTTGTTATTTCAGTCATACTGAGTCATACAACAGGTGTATGTCACACTTACCACTTGACTTCATAAATGAACCATATCTAACTTACAAAAAAATAAAATTTTGATGAGCCATTTAAAATGCAATGCCTGTATAGTTAATAACGGTCTGTGGTGGCAGAGGAATGATGTTTTTCATTTACCCTTTGGTTTTGTGTTTGGAATATTTCTAGTTTGATTTGAATTTATGTTAGTGTAGAATGTACACTTGTTATTCTGGAATAACAATAACTGCATGGCGTTTGTCATCCATGTTCTATTCTTCCTGAAACCAAATGGAGGTCCGGATCAGCAAAAAGAATCACACCTTACTAATGCACTTACTTGCCTGTTGATACCTGCCAACCAAAGTGCAAATTTCGTTTTGAAAAAGCAAAACTTTGAATATTGGATGATCTAAACTTGTTTCCACCTAGGAAACATATTCATGGTAGTCTCTTAACAATATCTACCACAATAATCCTTACACCATCGCCTTATAAACCTAGTTTAGCTTCTGATGACAGCTGAATCTCATTGTCTTGGCCGCCCTTCCCCTCAAGGAGCGACGATCGCCTATGTCAGGGTTTGTCTTGTAATTGCAAATGACACTTAATGAGAAGTTAAACGACCTCCAGATCGCGTGTCGTTACAGGCCATCAGAGGTCATGCGAGTCGTTTCAGGTCATCAGAAGTCATGTGTCGTTTCAGGTCATCACGGTCACGGTGAAGGAAACGAGACCTATTATGGTCGTCAGGAGAAACCTGGACTTGACAAGTGTTCTAAGGAGGTCATCTGCATACTGTACACGGTGGAGAATGCTCACCTTTGATTGTCATTCAAATTTTATTCAATGTCTTGTGTTTGAGGTCTTGGTGGCCATGTTTGGATTGATAATTTAATCCTAAGAGATATCCACGAGCCAACTGTATTGACTAGCTGAGTATATTTAGAAGAGATTTGCATATAGAATGCTTAGGAGGGATGTTAATTGACAAGTGTTTATTTGCTGTTAGATATTATTTGTTAAGATAGATTGACTCCAGGGAAGCTGAATCTCTTACATCAGAGTTTCCTAGTCGCTCTGAATTCAGGCTATCTCCTCCTTAGGTATCACAAGGCGTTCTTTGAAAATGCCATCATTGCAGTTTTTGTGTTTCTCCGCTTGATTCCATTACCGCTACATGTGAACTACGTGTGATTCTATTGCCTTACATGTGAACCACATTGTTCCAAGATATTCTTCGAAGACTGAAATGTATCTACTATCATTGATTTTCAGTTTCGAAGTTTATTAGATTGATTAGATTTATGATGATGTTCATATATTTTTATATTAACGGTATTCCATTTCGCATTCTTATTTTTGATTCCTTGTTTGGTTCTTGTTATCCTCAGATAGAGCCCACTTCCAGGTCTGTTTAACCTCGGGATTTCTCGTAGCAGTCTTTATGTCTACGTCCATCGGTTTTGTGTCCATTTGATTTCTGTTAACTAATTTTTTGCCAATCTGTTTTGTGTCCACTTATTTTCTGTCCTTTATTTTTGCCCATTCGGTTTGTGTCCATTCATTTTCTGTCCATATATTTTTTGCCCATCTATTTTGTGTCCAATTTTCTAACCATTCATTTTTTTGCCCATCTGCTCTGTGTTCATTTATTTTTTATCCATTCATTTTTGCATGACCGTTATATCCATTCATTTTCTGTCTATCTACCTTTTACCCATCTGTTTTGTGTCCATTTCTTTTGTGTCCATCTCTTTTGTGTATATCTATTTTACCTACTATTTTGTGCTCATATGCTTCTTATCAATCCTTAATGTGTCCATCTGTTTTGTGTCCACCTGGTTTGTGTCCATCTGTTTTGTGTCCATCTGTTTTGCATCCATAAGTTTTGTTTCCATCTGTTTCATGTCCAAGTGCTCTGTTTCCATCTGTTTAGTATCCATCTGTTTTGTGTTCATCGTTTCTTTTTTTTGTTTCGATATATTTTTATATGAACTTGCAACCGCTTTTATTCAAAAATAGTTTTAGAATCATCCTCTTTCTCAATTTTTTTGTTTTGTGTGTGTGTGTGAGAGAGAGAGAGAGAGAGAGAGAGAGAGAGAGAGAGAGAGAGAGAGAGAGAGAGAGAGAGAGAGAGAGAGAGAGAGAGAGAGAGAGAGAGAGAGAGAGAGAGAGAGAGAGTGAGAGTGTGTGACTCCATTGAACTAGTCTAACACGTAGGTAAGATCCCTAGCACACGGGGTGTCCTTTATCTTGTGGCCCATCAGTTCATAATCTAATTCTTTGTTGAGGTTTTGAACTTGCAACAGCTTACGTTAATTGACGTTAAATGGCATTTGCCATTTTTCTAAACCATTCAAATATTGTATCTACGTCCTCTTGTAATTTTGAGCCTATCTTAATGAGGTGTTATGGCACTTCGACTTTTGGGTCATTTGCACCTTGTAACACTAATATATTCAGCCCCATATGAATGTTAGTGTTACAAATGATGAAAAGTACAGGCTCAGGACGGGCCCTTGGGGAACCTACTAGTAAGGAGTGACCACAATGATGAGCCACCATTTATTACGACTCTTTGCTTCCTATTATGCAATCAAGCTTCTAGCCTGCTTCCTTTGCACCTAGTAATCACCAAGGCCTTGACTTTTAAGCATCAACTTATAGTGGAGAACTTTTTGGAAGACATCATAATATTTATAGCTTTGGTCTTGTCTTGGACACTGAATGATATATGATGAAATCAGATGTTTAATTCATCATCTGTGCCTTCTAAATCCATACTGTGTGTTACTGATCAAACCGTACTGTTTAAGGTTAGGCTACAATCTTATCTCTAGTATAATCAACTCCAGAAGTTTGCATATGATGTACGTGAGGCTAACAGGATGGGAATTGCCTGGCAATTCACGGCATCCCTTTTTCAAAATGAGGGTAACGTCTTCCAGTCTTCAGTTCTGCGATACTTATACATCCCAGAAAGATGTATTGAAGACATAAGTTGATGGTTTGGCAATTTCATGTTTGACTTTTCTGATTATTCATGGATGAAAACAATCAGAAGCTGGACTCCAAGAGTAACGCTGCAGCACTTATAATGCCCCAATGGAATTGTGCTAATAAATTGATTTTAGTGAGAAAAGTTGTTTTATAAGACACCATTAAAAGAAGAGTTAAAACCTTGTACTGATTGGTTAAGAACAAAAAAATGTACAAGGGTAAGAAAACAGCATGTAATGATACAGAGAGTCAGAAAAAAGCTGTACAATAGATCTAAGCACCAGAGATTAACACTATGATAACAGAAGCATTAACAGCACTGTGATCATTTAGTGCGCGGCACTGGTGCATTATGTTCCTCCAGGGAGTAAAAAAGAAATCAACATGAATCTGAAATATAGCATCAGCTTGTTAGAATATGTCATTTTAAGGATAAGAAAGCAGCGCAACAATGTCCATAAGGAGACAACATTTACTCTGAACTGAACAAGAGGTATTACAATAACCCTAAGAGTAAGAGAGTTGCATTATAAAGATCAGAGATGTAAGAGAGTAACCTGATAACGACGTTATAGTCAACAGGATAGCACTATACAGAGGTATTACAATAACCCTAACAGTAACAGAGTAGCACTATATAGACCAAAGATATAACAGAGTAACCTTATAACGACGTTAAAGTCAACAGAGTAAGCATCATATTGACTTGGGAGTGAGAAAGTGACATAAGTTCAGAAATAAGAAATCAGCATTATCTATACCTCAGCTGTATGAAGCAAAGAAGCACCATAATCCAGAGGCAGGTAAGTATCATACAGACGCAGAGTTTGAGTAAATATAATAGTATCATCTAATTGTCATGAATTTATTGTCCAGCTCTAGATTATCATTCCACAAAAGATCAGATTGGATTTACAGAAATTTTAGAGGGGAGTGTAGCCACGGTAACTCATGAGGAAGTAGCAGTGGTTGGTGGACAAATATTAGCACAATGATGGGCAAAGGGTTTAGATGAGCATGTTACAGTAATCCTGAATCAGGAAGCAGTGCTATGGTAGCACTGGGGAGAGAGAGCAACCCTGTAGTGATGATGGAACAAGAGATTTAGCCTTGGGTAAGGGGAAAATCAAGAACCCTGACCAGTAACTGGTTGCCGCCTCCCTGGCCAGAGTGGAGGGCGGCCTCCTCACTACTACTTCCACGAACAAGTATCCTCGACAACATATTATTCTCATCATAGGGTTTGTGGTTGCTTGCCGCAACCACATGCTCTGTATATGTTTATTGAACTTACAGGCATACTAAAGTTTACCCTTATGGTGTACCGTCATGTGACGTTTGGAAAAGACCATTCGCATTTTTAAAACTTTTAGAGATTGTGTTTTCCTTTTTGTCTTCATTTCTAAGAACTTTGCTTTTCTCCACTCTACATTCCTACTGAAAGATATCCCACATTTCTACTCTTTCCGATCTTCTTACTATTATTTTCAATCCTCCTCCCCCCCCCCACCCACACACACATTTCTTTCGTTTTACTGATGGTCTTTATCACTTACCTTTGCAGGTTCTTTCATTCCTCTTCTCTTCTCTTGCGTCCTCCTCCCTTGATTTCCCATCATATATATATATATATATATATATATATATATATATATATATATATATATATATATATATATATATATATATATATATATATATATATATATATATATATATATATATATATATATATATATATATATATATATATATATAGTAGTTCCAACAATGTTGTATGGTTGCGAGGCGTGGGCTATGGATAGAGATGTGCGCAGGAGGATGGATGTGCTGGAAATGAGATGTTTGAGGACAATGTGTGGTGTGAGGTGGTTTGATCGAGTAAGTAACGTAAGGGTAAGAGAGATGTGTGGAAATAAAAAGAGCGTGGTCGAAAGAGCAGAAGAGGGTGTTTTGAAATGGTTTGGGCACATGGAGAGAATGAGTGAGGAGAGATTGACCAAGAGGATATATGTGTCGGAGGTGGAGGGAACGAGGAGAAGAGGGAGACCAAATTGGAGGTGGAAAGATGGAGTGAAAAAGATTTTGTGTGATCGGGGCCTGAACATGCAGGAGGGTGAAAGGAGGGCAAGAAATAGAGTGAATTGGAGTCATGTGGTATACAGGGGTTGACGTGCTGTCAGTGGATTGAAGCAAGGCATGTGAAGCGTCTGGGGTAAACCATGGAAAGCTGTGTAGGTATGTATATTTGCGTGTCTGGACGTGTGTATGTACATGTGTATGGGGGGGGGGGGTTGGGCCATTTCTTTCGTCTGTTTCCTTGCGCTACCTCGCAAACGCGGGAGACAGCGACAAAGTATAAAAAAAAAAAAAAAAAAAAAAGAAAAAAAAAAAAATATATATATATATATATATATATATATATATATATATATATATATATATATATATATATATATATATATATATATATTTCCCTGGATATCACAGTGGGAATTCAGATCCAAGAGGTTTTGGCCTTATGATCTGGCTGCGATTCCCGGGAGTTGCGTCAACTGGAAGTCAGCACCACAAGTAAAGCATCCTCCTCGAAGGCTCAGAGTGGGGTGCCTAGGTGTGTGTGGATGTAACCAAGATGTGAAGACCCTTACTGGAAAAACAATCACTCTTGAAGTAGAACCTTCAGACACAATTGAAAATGTGAAGGAAAATAGTGAAATTGGAAAAAAATGTAGCTTAGACATTGAAGCTTATTGATACAGTGGTTAAATTGATGAGAACTGCTATTGACGTTTGTGTAAATAAATTATATATTTCCTTTTTTCCATAGCCAGAGGTTGAACCATTATGTGACATTCATTTTTTTCATTCATTTCAAGCTAGAAGTTTCAGTTTTCTAAATGGTTTCTTACATTTTTCATATGTATATATATGTATGTGTGTGTGTGTGTATATGTGCGTATGTATGTGTATGTGTGTGTATGTGTATATGTATATATATATGTATATTATCCCTGGGGATAGGGGTGAAAGAATACTTCCCACGTATTCCTCGCGTGTCGTAGATAGCGACTAGAGGGGACGGGAGCGGGGGGCCAGAAATCCTCCCCTCCTTGTATTAACTTTCTAAAATGGGAAACAGAAGAAGGAGTCACGCGGGGAGTGCTCATCCTTCTCGAAGGCTCAGAGTGGGGTGCCTAAATGTGTGTGGATGTAACCAAGATGTGAAAAAAGGAGAGATAGGTAGTATGTTTGAGGAAAGGAACCTGGATGTTTTGGCTCTGAGTGAAACGAAGCTCAAGGGTAAAGGGGAAGAGTGGTTTGGGAATGTCTGGGGAGTAAAGTCAGGGGTTAGTGAGAGGACAAGAGCAAGGGAAGGAGTAGCAATACTCCTGAAACAGGAGTTGTGGGAGTATGTGATAGAGTGTAAGAAAGTAAATTCTCGATTAATATGGGTAAAACTGAAAGTTGATGGAGAGAGGTGGGTGATTATTGGTGCATATGCACCTGGGCATGAGAAGAAAGATCAAGAGAGGCAAGTGTTTTGGGAGCAGCTGAATGAGTGTGTTAGTGGTTTTGATGTACGAGACCGGGTTATAGTGATGGGTGATTTGAATGCAAAGGTGAGTAATGTGGCAGTTGAGGGAATAATTGGTATACATGGGGTGTTCAGTGTTGTAAATGGAAATGGTGAAGAGCTTGTAGATTTATGTGCTGAAAAAGGACTGATGATTGGGAATACCTGGTTTAAAAAGCGGGATATACATAAGTATACTTATGTAAGTAGGAGAGATGGCCAGAGAGCGTTATTGGATTACGTGTTAATTGACAGGCGTGCGAAAGAGAGACTTTTGGATGTTAATGTGCTGAGAGGTGTAACTGGAGGGATGTCTGATCATTGTCTTGTGGAGGCTAAGGTGAAGATTTTTATGGGTTTTCAGAAAAGAAGAGTGAATGTTGGGGTGAAGAGGGTGGTGAGAGTAAGTGAGCTTGAGAAGGAGACCTGTGTGAGGAAGTACCAGGAGAGACTGAGTACAGAATGGAAAAAGGTGAGAACAATGGAAGCAAGGGGAGTGGGGGAGGAATGGGATGTATTTAGGGAATCAGTGATGGATTGCGCAAAAGATGCTTGTGGCATGAGAAGAGTGGGAGGTGGGTTGATTAGAAAGGGTAGTGAGTGGTGGGATGAAGAAGTAAGAGTATTAGTGAAAGAGAAGAGAGAGGCATTTGGACGATTTTTGCAGGGAAAAAATGCAATTGAGTGGGAGATGTATAAAAGAAAGAGACATGAGGTCAAGAGAATGGTGCAAGAGGTGAAAAAAAGGGCAAATGAGAGTTGGGGTGAGAGAGTATCATTAAATTTTAGGGAGAATAAAAAGATGTTCTGGAAGGAGGTAAATAAAGTGCGTAAGAAAAGGGAGCAAATGGGAACTTCAGTGAAGGGCGCAAATGGGGAGGTGATAACAAGTAGTGGTGATGTGAGAAGGAGATGGAGTGAGTATTTTGAAGGTTTGTTGAATGTATTTGATGATAGAGTGGCAGATATAGGGTGTTTTGGTCGAGGTGGTGTGCAAAGTGAGAGGGTTAGGGAAAATGATTTGGTAAACAGAGAAGAGGTAGTAAAAGCTTTGCGGAAGATGAAAGCCGGCAAGGCAGCAGGTTTGGATGGTATTGCAGTGGAATTTATTAAAAAAGTCGGTGACTGTATTGTTGACTGGTTGGTAAGGTTATTTAATGTATGTATGACTCATGGTGAGGTGCCTGAGGATTGGCGGAATGCGTGCATAGTGCCATTGTACAAAGGCAAAGGGGATAAGAGTGAGTGCTCAAATTACAGAGGTATAAGTTTGTTGAGTATACCTGGTAAATTATATGGGAGGGTATTGATTGAGAGGGTGAAGGCATGTACACAGCATCAGATTGGGGAAGAGCAGTGTGGTTTCAGAAGTGGTAGATGATGTGTGGATCAGGTGTTTGCTTTGAAGAATGTATGAGAGAAATACTTAGAAAAGCAAATGGATTTGTATGTAGCATTTATGGATCTCGAGAAGGCATATGATAGAGTTGATAGAGATGCTCTGTGGAAGGTATTAAGAATATATGGTGTGGGAGGAAAGTTGTTAGAAGCAGTGAAAAGTTTTTATCGAGGATGTAAGGCATGTGTACGTGTAGGAAGAGGAAAGTGATTGGTTCTCAGTGAATGTAGGTTTGCGGCAGGGGTGTGTGATGTCTCCATGGTTGTTTAATTTGTTTATGGATGGGGTTGTTAGGGAGGTAAATGCAAGAGTTTTGGAAAGAGGGGCAAGTATGAAGTCTGTTGGGGATGAGAGAGCTTGGGATGTGAGTCAGTTGTTGTTCGCTGATGATACAGCGCTGTTGGCTGATTCATGTGAGAAACTGCAGAAGCTGGTGACTGAGTTTGGTAAATTGTGTGGAAGAAGAAAGTTTTAAGAGTAAATGTGAATAAGAGCAAGGTTATTAGGTACAGTAGGGTTGAGGGTCAAGTCAATTGGGAGGTGAGTTTGAATGGAGAAAAACTGGAGGAAGTGAAGTGTTTTAGATATCTGGGAGTGGATCTGGCAGCGGATGGAACCATGGAAGCGGAAGTGGATCATAGGGTGGGGGAGGGGGCGAAAATTCTGGTAGCCTTGAAGAATGTGTGGAAGTCGAGAACATTATCTCGGAAAGCAAAAATGGGTATATTTGAAGGAATAGTGGTTCCAACAATGTTGTATGGTTGCGAGGCGTGGGCTATGGATAGAGTTGTGCGCAGGAGGATGGATGTGCTGGAAATGAGATGTTTGAGGACAATGTGTGGTGTGAGGTGGTTTGATCGAGTGAGTAACGTAAGGGTAAGAGAGATGTGTGGAAATAAAAAGAGCGTGGTTGAGAGAGCAGAAGAGGGTGTTTTGAAGTGGTTTGGGCACATGGAGAGGATGAGTGAGGAAAGATTGACCAAGAGGATATATGTGTCGGAGGTGGAGGGAGCAAGGAGAAGAGGGAGACCAAATTGGAGGTGGAAAGATAGAGTGAAAAAGATTTTGTGTGATCGGGGCCTGAACATGCAGGAGGGTGAAAGGAGGGCAAGGAATAGAGTGAATTGGAGCGATGTGGTATACCGGGGTTGACGTGCTGTCAGTGGATTGAATCAAGGCATGTGAAGCGTCTGGGGTAAACCATGGAAAGCTGTGTAGGTATGTATATTTGCGTGTGTGGACGTATGTATGTGCAAGTGTATGGGGGGGGTTGGGCCATTTCTTTCGTCTGTTTCCTTGCGCTACCTCGCAAACGCGGGAGACAGCGACGAGGTATAAAAAAAAAAAAAAAAAAAAAATATATATATATATATATATATATATATATATATATATATATAAAATGGGAAACAGAAGAAGGAGTCACGCGGGGAGTGATCATCCTCCTCGAAGGCTCAGAGTGGGGTGCCTAAATGTGTGTGGATGTAACCAAGATGGGAAAAAAGGAGAGATAGGTAGTATGTTTGAGGAAAGGAACCTGGATGTTTTGGCTCTGAGTGAAACGAAGCTCAAGGGTAAAGGGGAAGAGTGGTTTGGAAATGTCTGGGGAGTGAAGTCAGGGGTTAGTGAGAGGACAAGAGCAAGGGAAGGAGTAGCAATACTCCTGAAACAGGAGTTGTGGGAGTATGTGATAGAATGTAAGAAAGTAAATTCTCGATTAATATGGGTAAAATTGAAAGTTGATGGAGAGAGGTGGGTGATTATTGGTGCATATGCACCTGGGCATGAGAAGAAAGATCATGAGAGGCAAGTGTTTTGGGAGCAGCTAAATGAGTGTGTTAGCGGTTTTGATGCACGAGACCGGGTTATAGTGATGGGTGATTTGAATGCAAAGGTGAGTAATGTGGCAGTTGAGGGAATAATTGGTATGCATGGGGTGTTCAGTGTTGTAAATGGAAATGGTGAAGAGCTTGTAGATTTATGTGCTGAAAAAGGACTGATGATTGGGAATACCTGGTTTAAAAAGCGAGATATACATAAGTATACTTATGTAAGTAGGAGAGATGGCCAGAGAGCGTTATTGGATTACGTGTTAATTGACAGGCGTGCGAAAGAGAGACTTTTGGATGTTAATGTGCTGAGAGGTGCAACTGGAGGGATGTCTGATCATTATCTTGTGGAGGCTAAGGTGAAGATTAGTATGGGTTTTCAGAAAAGAGGAGTGAATGTTGGGGTGAAGAAGGTGGTGAGAGTAAGTGAGCTTGGGAAGGAGACCTGTGTGGGGAAGTACCAGGAGAGACTGTGTACAGAATGGAAAAAGGTGAGAACAATGGAAGTAAGGGGAGTGGGGGAGGAATGGGATGTATTTAGGGAATCAGTGATGGATTGCGCAAAAGATGCTTGTGGCATGAGAAGAGTGGGAGGTGGGCTGTTTAGAAAGGGTAGTGAGTGGTGGGATGAAGAAGTAAGAGTATTAGTGAAAGAGAAGAGAGAGGCATTTGGACCATTTTTGCAGGGAAAAAATGCAATTGAGTGGGAAAAGTATAAAAGAAAGAGACAGGAGGTCAAGAGAAAGGTGCAAGAGGTGAAAAAAAGGGCAAATGAGAGTTGGGGTGAGAGACTATCAGTAAATTTTAGGGAGAATAAAAAGATGTTCTGGAAGGAGGTAAATAGGGTGCGTAAGACAAGGGAGCAAATGGGAACTTCAGTGAAGGGCGTAAATGGGGAGGTGATAACAAGTAGCGGTGATGTGAGAAGGAGATGGAATGAGTATTTTGAAGGTTTGTTGAATGTGTCTGATGACAGAGTGGCAGATATAGGGTGTTTTGGTCGAGGTGGTGTGCAAAGTGAGAGGGTTAGGGAAAATGATTTGGTAAACAGAGAAGAGGTAGTAAAAGCTTTGCGGAAGATGAAAGCCGGCAAGGCAGCAGGTTTGGATGGTATTGCAGTGGAATTTATTAAGAAAGGGGGTGACTGTATTGTTGACTGGATGGTAAGGTTATTTAATGTATGTATGACTCATGGTGAGGTGCCTGAGGATTGGCGGAATGCGTGCATAGTGCCATTGTACAAAGGCAAAGGGGATAAGAGTGAGTGCTCAAATTACAGAGGTATAAGTTTGTTGAGTATTCCTGGTAAATTATATGGGAGGGTATTGATTGAGAGGGTGAAGGCATGTACAGAGCATCAGATTGGGGAAGAGCAGTGCGGTTTCAGAAGTGGTAGAGGATGTGTGGATCAGGTGTTTGCTTTGAAGAATGTATGTGAGAAATACTTAGAAAAGCAAATGGATTTGTATGTAGCATTTATGGATCTGGAGAAGGCATATGATGGAGTTGATAGAGATGCTCTGTGGAAGGTATTAAGAATATATGGTGTGGGAGGCAAGTTGTTAGAAGCAGTGAAAAGTTTTTATCGAGGATGTAAGGCATGTGTACGTGTAGGAAGAGAGGAAAGTGATTGGTTCTCAGTGAATGTAGGTTTGCGGCAGGGGTGTGTGATGTCTCCATGGTTGTTTAATTTGTTTATGGATGGGGTTGTAAGGGAGGTAAATGCAAGAGTCCTGGAAAGAGGGGCAAGTATGAAGTCTGTTGGGGATGAGAGAGCTTGTGAAGTGAGTCAGTTGTTGTTCGCTGATGATACAGCGCTGGTGGCTGATTCATGTGAGAAACTGCAGAAGCTGGTGACTGAGTTTGGTAAAGTGTGTGGAAGAAGAAAGTTGAGAGTAAATGTGAATAAGAGCAAGGTTATTAGGTACAGTAGGGGTGAGGGTCAAGTCAATTGGGAGGTGAGTTTGAATGGAGAAAAACTGGAGGAAGTGAAGTGTTTTAGATATCTGGGAGTGGATCTGTCAGCGGATGGAACCATGGAAGCGGAAGTGGATCATAGGGTGGGGGAGGGGGCGAAAATTTTGGGAGCCTTGAAAAATGTGTGGAAGTCGAGAACATTATCTCGGAAAGCAAAAATGGGTATGTTTGAGGGAATAGTGGTTCCAACAATGTTGTATGGTTGCGAGGCGTGGGCTATGGATAGAGATGTGCGCAGGAGGATGGATGTGCTGGAAATGAGATGTTTGAGGACAATGTGTGGTGTGAGGTGGTTTGATCGAGTAAGTAACGTAAGGGTAAGAGAGATGTGTGAAAATAAAAAGAGCGTGGTTGAGAGAGCAGAAGAGGGTGTTTTGAAATGGTTTGGGCACATGGAGAGAATGAGTGAGGAGAGATTGACCAAGAGGATATATGTGTCGGAGGTGGAGGGAACGAGGAGAAGAGGGAGACCAAATTGGAGGTGGAAAGATGGAGTGAAAAAGATTTTGTGTGATCGGGGCCTGAACATGCAGGAGGGTGAAAGGAGGGCAAGAAATAGAGTGAATTGGAGTCATGTGGTATACAGGGGTTGACGTGCTGTCAGTGGATTGAAGCAAGGCATGTGAAGCGTCTGGGGTAAACCATGGAAAGCTGTGTAGGTATGTATATTTGCGTGTGTGGACGTGTGTATGTACATGTGTATGGGGGGGGGGGTTGGGCCATTTCTTTCGTCTGTTTCCTTGCGCTACCTCGCAAACGCGGGAGACAGCGACAAAGTATAAAAAAAAAAAAAAAAAAAAAATATATATATATATATATATATATATATATATATATATATATATATATATATATATATATATATATATATTGTAACTATAAAGGAGAGATTGGTAGTATGTTTGAGGAAAGGAACCTGGATGTTTTGGCTCTCAGTGAAACGAAGCTCAAGGGTAAAGGGTAAGAGTGGTTTGGGAATGTCTTGGGAGTAAAGTCAGGGGTTAGTGAGAGGACAAGAGCAAGGGAAGGAGTAGCACTACTCCTGAAACAGGAGTTGTGGGAGTATTTGATAGAATGTAAGAAAGTAAATTCTCGATTAATATGGGTAAAACTGAAAGTTGATGGAGAGAGATGGGTGATTATTGGTGCATATGCACCTGGGCATGAGAAGAAAGATCATGAGAGGCAAGTGTTTTGGGAGCAGCTGAATGAGTGTGTTAGCGGTTTTGATGCACGAGACCGGGTTATAGTGATGGGTGATTTGAATGCAAAGGTGAGTAATGTGGCAGTTGAGGGAATAAGTGGTATACATGGGGTGTTCAGTGTTGTAAATGGAAATGGTGAAGAGATTGTAGATTCATGTGCTGAAAAAGGACTGGTGATTGGGAATACCTTGTTTAAAAAGCGAGATATACATAAGTATATGTATGTAAGTAGGAGAGATGGCCAGAGAGCGTTATTGGATTACGTGTTAATTGACAGGCGCGCGAAAGAGAGACTTTTGGATGTTAATGTGCTGAGAGGTGCAACTGGAGGGATGTCTGATCATTATCTTGTGGAGGCTAAGGTGAAGATTTGTATGGGTTTTCAGAAAAGAAGAGTGAATGTTGGGGTGAAGAGGGTGGTGAGAGTAAGTGAGCTTGCGAAGGAGACTTGTGTGAGGAAGTACCAGGAGAGACTGAGTACAGAATGGAAAAAGGTGAGAACACTGGAAGTAAGGGGAGAGGGGGAGGAATGGGATGTATCTAGGGAATCAGTGATGGATTGCGCAAAAGATGCTTGTGGCATGAGAAGAGTGGGAGGTGGGTTGATTAGAAAGGGTAGTGAGTGGTGGGATGAAGAAGTAAGATTATTAGTGAAAGAGAAGAGAGAGGCATTTGGACGATTTTTGCAGGGAAAAAATGCAATTGAGTGGGAGATTTATAAAAGAAAGAGACAGGAGGTCAAGAGAAAGGTGCAAGAGGTGAAAAAGAGGGCAAATGAGAGTTGGGGTGAGAGAGTATCATTAAATTCGAGGGAGAATAAAAAGATGTTCTGGAAGGAGGTAAATAAAGTGCGTAAGACAGGGGAGCAAATGGGAACTTCAGTGAAGGGCGCAAATGGGGAGGTGATAACAAGTAGTGGTGATATGAGAAGGAGATGGAGTGAGTATTTGGATGGTATTGCAGTGGAATTTATTAAAAAGGGGGTGACTGTATTATTGACTGGTTGGTAAGGTTATTTAATGTATGTATGACTCATGGTGAGGTGCCTGAGGATTGGCGGAATGCGTGCATAGTGCCATTGTACAAAGGCAAAGGGGATAAGAGTGAGTGGTCAAATTACAGAGGTATAAGTTTGTTGAGTATTCCTGGTAAATTATATGGGAGGGTATTGATTGAGAGGGTGAAGGCATGTACAGAGCATCAGATTGGGGAAGAGCAGTGTGATTTCAGAAGTGGTAGGGGATGTGTGGATCAGGTGTTTGCTTTGAAAAATGTATGTGAGAAATACTTAGAAAAGCAAATGGATTTGTATGTAGCATTTATGGATCTGGAGAAGGCATATGATAGAGTTGATAGAGATGCTCTGTGGAAGGTATTAAGAATATATGGTGTGGGAGACAAGTTGTTAGAAGCAGTGAAAAGTTTTTATCGAGGATGTAAGGCATGTGTACGTGTAGGAAGAGAGGAAAGTGATTGGTTCTCAGTGAATGTAGGTTTGCGGCAGGGGTGTGTGATGTCTCCATGGTTGTTTAATTTGTTTATGGATGGGGTTGTTAAGGAGGTGAATGCAAGAGTTTTGGAAAGAGGGGCAAGTATGAAGTCTGTTGGGGATGAGAGAGCTTGGGAAGTGAGTCAGTTGTTGTTCGCTAATGATACAGCGCTGGTGGCTGATTCATATGAGAAACTGCAGAAGCTGGTGACTGAGTTTGGTAAAGTGTGTGAAAGAAGAAAGTTAAGAGTAAATGTGAATAAGAGCAAGGTTATTAGGTACAGTAGGGTTGAGGGTCAAGTCAATTGGGTGGTAAGTTTGGATGGAGAAAAACTGGAGGAAGTAAAGTGTTTTAGATATCTGGGAGTGGATCTGGCAGAGGATGGAACCATGGAAGCTGAAGTGGATCACAGGGTGGGGGAGGGGGCGAAAATCCTGGGAGCCTTGAAGAATGTTTGGAAGTCGAGAACATTATCTCGGAAAGCAAAAATGGGTATGTTTGAAGGAATAGTAGTTCCAACAATGCTGTATGGTTGCGAGGCGTGGGCTATGGATAGAGTTGTTCGCAGGAGGATGGATGTGCTGGAAATGAGATGTTTGAGGACAATGTGTGGTGTGAGTTGGTTTGATCGAGTAAGTAACGTAAGGTTAAGAGAGAAGTGTGGAAATAAAAAGAGCGTGTTTGAGAGAGCATAAGAGGGTGTTTTGAAATGGTTTGGGCACATGGAAAGAATGAGTGAGGAAAGATTGACCAAGAGGACATATGTGTCGGAGGTGGAGGGAACGAGGAAAAGTGGGAGACCAAATTGGAGGTGGAAAGATGGAGTGAAAAAGATTTTGTGTGATCGGGGCCTGAACATGCAGGAGGGTGAAAGGAGGGCAAGGAATAGAGTAAATTGGATCGATGTGGTATACCGGGGTTGACGTGTTGTCAGTGGATTGAATCAGGGCATGTGAAGCGTCTGGGGTAAACCATGGAAAGCTGTGTAGGTATGTATATTTGCGTGTGTGGACGTATGTATATACATGTGTATGGGGGTGGGTTGGGCCATTTCTTTCGTCTGTTTCATTGCGCTACCTCGCAAACGCGGGAGACAGCGACAAAGCAAAAAAAAAAAAAAACAAATATATGTTTTAGATATCTGGGAGTGGATATGGCAGCGGATGCGACCATGGAAGCGGAAGTGGATGATAGGATGGGGGAGGGGGCGAAAATTCTGGGAGTCTTGAAGAATGTGTGGAAGTCGAGAACATTATCTCGGAAAGCAAAAATGGGTATGTTTGAAGGAATAGTGGTTCCAACAATGTTGTATGGTTGCGAGGCGTGGGCTATGGATAGAGTGGTGCGCAGGAGGATGGATGTGCTGGAAATGAGATGTTTGAGGACAATGTGTGGTGTGAGGTGGTTTGATCGAGTAAGTAACGTAAGGGTAAGAGAGATGTGTGGAAATAAAAAGAGCGTGGTTGAGAGAGCAGAAGAGGGTGTTTTGAAATGGTTCGGGCACATGGAGAGAATGAGTGAGGAAAGATTGACCAAGAGAATATATGTGTCGGAGGTGGAGGGAACGAGGAGAAGAGGGAGACCAAATTGGAGGTGGAAAGATGGAGTGAAAAAGATTTTGTGTGATCGGGGCCTGAACATGCAGGAGGGTGAAAGGAGGGCAAGGAATAGAGTGAATTGGAGCGATGTGGTATACCGCGGTTGACGTGCTGTCAGTGGATTGAATCAAGGCATGTGAAGCGTCTGGGGTAAACCATGGAAAGCTGTGTAGGTATGTATATTTGCGTGTGTGGACGTATGTATATACATGTGTTTGGGGGGGGGGGGGGGGTTGGGCCATTTCTTTCGTCTGTTTCCTTGCGCTACCTCGCAAACGCGGGAGACAGCGACAAAGCAAAAAAAAGAAAAAAAAACAAAAATATATATATATATATATATATATATATATATATATATATATATATATATATATATATATATATATATATATATATATATTCCATCCTACTTTTTTGACGCTATAATTTCAGATTTAATTTTATCGAATTTTTTTTGGAGGTAAAGAAAATTCAGACACCAAACGCTGTAAAAGACCTTCTTACTTTGCATATATTTGTGTTCCTGAACATCTTAACATATCATTAGGGTACCTGTTTATGGTTATAGAACCATTCACTTTCATAAATTTTCACGATTACAATATTGTATCAAGTTACTTCTCTGAAGAAAAGAGGAAATACAACGTTGGGATTGTAACTATAATACTGAAGTAATAGATTTCAGCTAAAGCCTTACTATTATATTGGGACATTAATCTATCTCACCTTATTTACTTCCTTACTTTTTGAATATGTTGGTTAAGGTTAGAATTAACAAACATTGATCTATGTATTTGAAATGTCCTATGCAACGTCTTTTAGTATTACTCGAAACAAAAATGGCAAGTGACTACTTTTTACTGATACCTGATAGGATTTTTTTTTTTCAAATGAACCCTAGCATCCTACCATGCATGAATACATATGACTTTTCTGTAAATGAAATATTTTCATCACATTTCTCTTTCTGACATCTTTGTTGCATGTTTTGATGTTTATATCAGATGTCGTTCAACGAAAATCGTGCTATTTTAGTTACTTTGTTCATCTTAGCATTAACGGTAAAATCGATCAACTTCATAGTAATGGCATTTGTAGTTTTCATGACAGATGCTACACAGTGAACCAAATGAGATGTAGTGTGGGCTCTTGATATAAACGCTGACGCACTTGTGAAACTATAAAGAACAAGAACAAAACACTTTCTGCCTGTTCTAACTGACTAGCCTTCCTTGCGTCATTCTGGAGCAAGCGGCGAAATACTGCGTTTGTTAGCATTATAGTAGTGACTGACCTGCCTAGTGGGCTCCTACTGGTTTACGGAGATAAAGCATACGAAGTGCCCGGTATAAACTGTGTTTAGTGATGTTTGCATGTGGTATACAGCATGGCGTGCTGCGGCCTCTCTGGTAATGAAGGAGGGACGTAATGGGAAGGAAGAGAGGGTAAGCAAGGGAGGGAAAGATGAGAATCAGAGGCGGCAGGAGGACAGGAGAGTGAGGGGGAGAGGAGTATCTTAACAGAAATTTACTTGTGGAACACAGTATTCAATCTCAGAACTGCCCGTCTTTGATTTGGCGTGTCTCCTGGAACACTTCTGATATATATATATATATATATATATATATATATATATATATATATATATATATATATATATATATATATATAGGAAATCCTCCCCTCCTTGTATTAACTTTCTAAAATGGGAAACAGAAGAAGGAGTCACGCGGGGAGTGATCATCCTCCTCGAAGGCTCAGAGTGGGGTGCCTAAATGTGTGTGGATGTAACCAAGATGTGAAAAAAGGAGAGATAGGTAGTATGTTTGAGGAAAGGAACCTGGATGTTTTGGCTCTGAGTGAAACGAAGCTCAAGGGTAAAGGGGAAGAGTGGTTTGGAAATGTCTGGGGAGTGAAGTCAGGGGTTAGTGAGAGGACAAGAGCAAGGGAAGGAGTAGCAATACTCCTTAAACAGGAGTTGTGGGAGTATGTGATAGAATGTAAGAAAGTAAATTCTCGATTAATATGGGTAAAATTGAAAGTTGATGGAGAGAGGTGGGTGATTATTGGTGCATATGCACCTGGGCATGAGAAGAAAGATCATGAGAGGCAAGTGTTTTGGGAGCAGCTGAATGAGTGTGTTAGCGGTTTTGATGCACGAGACCGGGTTATAGTGATGGGTGATTTGAATGCAAAGGTGAGTAATGTGGCAGTTGAGGGAATAATTGGTATGCATGGGGTGTTCAGTGTTGTAAATGGAAATGGTGAAGAGCTTGTAGATTTATGTGCTGAAAAAGGACTGATGATTGGGAATACCTGGTTTAAAAAGCGAGATATACATAAGTATACTTATGTAAGTAGGAGAGATGGCCAGAGAGCGTTATTGGATTACGTGTTAATTGACAGGCGTGCGAAAGAGAGACTTTTGGATGTTAATGTGCTGAGAGGTGCAACTGGAGGGATGTCTGATCATTATCTTGTGGAGGCTAAGGTGAAGATTAGTATGGGTTTTCAGAAAAGAGGAGTGAATGTTGGGGTGAAGAAGGTGGTGAGAATAAGTGAGCTTGGAAAGGAGACCTGTGTGGGGAAGTACCAGGAGAGACTGTGTACAGAATGGAAAAAGGTGAGAACAATGGAAGTAAGGGGAGTGGGGGAGGAATGGGATGTATTTAGGGAATCAGTGATGGATTGCGCAAAAGATGCTTGTGGCATGAGAAGAGTGGGAGGTGGGCTGTTTAGAAAGGGTAGTGAGTGGTGGGATGAAGAAGTAAGAGTATTAGTGAAAGAGAAGAGAGAGGCATTTGGACGATTTTTGCAGGGAAAAAATGCAATTGAGTGGGAGAAGTATAAAAGAAAGAGACAGGAGGTCAAGAGAAAGGTGCAAGAGGTGAAAAAAAGGGCAAATGAGAGTTGGGGTGAGAGACTATCAGTAAATTTTAGGGAGAATAAAAAGATGTTCTGGAAGGAGGTAAATAGGGTGCGTAAGACAAGGGAGCAAATGGGAACTTCAGTGAAGGGCGTAAATGGGGAGGTGATAACAAGTAGTGGTGATGTGAGAAGGAGATGGAATGAGTATTTTGAAGGTTTGTTGAATGTGTCTGATGACAGAGTGGCAGATATAGGGTGTTTTGGTCGAGGTGGTGTGCAAAGTGAGAGGGTTAGGGAAAATGATTTGGTAAACAGAGAAGAGGTAGTAAAAGCTTTGCGGAAGATGAAAGCCGGCAAGGCAGCAGGTTTGGATGGTATTGCAGTGGAATTTATTAAAAAAGGGGGTGACTGTATTGTTGACTGGTTGGTAAGGTTATTTAATGTATGTATGACTCATGGTGAGGTGCCTGAGGATTGGCGGAATGCGTGCATAGTGCCATTGTACAAAGGCAAAGGGGATAAGAGTGAGTGCTCAAATTACAGAGGTATAAGTTTGTTGAGCATTCCTGGTAAATTATATGGGAGGGTATTGATTGAGAGGGTGAAGGCATGTACAGAGCATCAGATTGGGGAAGAGCAGTGCGGTTTCAGAAGTGGTAGAGGATGTGTGGATCAGGTGTTTGCTTTGAAGAATGTATGTGAGAAATACTTAGAAAAGCAAATGGATTTGTATGTAGCATTTATGGATCTGGAGAAGGCATATGATAGAGTTGATAGAGATGCTCTGTGGAAGGTATTAAGAATATATGGTGTGGGAGGCAAGTTGTTAGAAGCAGTGAAAAGTTTTTATCGAGGATGTAAGGCATGTGTACGTGTAGGAAGAGAGGAAAGTGATTGGTTCTCAGTGAATGTAGGTTTGCGGCAGGGGTGTGTGATGTCTCCATGGTTGTTTAATTTGTTTATGGATGGGGTTGTTAGGGAGGTAAATGCAAGAGTCCTGGAAAGAGGGGCAAGTATGAAGTCTGTTGGGGATGAGAGAGCCTGGGAAGTGAGTCAGTTGTTGTTCGCTGATGATACAGCGCTGGTGGCTGATTCATGTGAGAAACTGCAGAAGCTGGTGACTGAGTTTGGTAAAGTGTGTGGAAGAAGAAAGTTAAGAGTAAATGTGAATAAGAGCAAGGTTATTAGGTACAGTAGGGTTGAGGGTCAAGTCAATTGGGAGGTAAGTTTGAATGGAGAAAAACTGGAGGAAGTGAAGTGTTTTAGATATCTGGGAGTGGATCTGTCAGCGGATGGAACCATGGAAGCGGAAGTGGATCATAGGGTGGGGGAGGGGGCGAAAATTTTGGGAGCCTTGAAAAATGTGTGGAAGTCGAGAACATTATCTCGGAAAGCAAAAATGGGTATGTTTGAAGGAATAGTGGTTCCAACAATGTTGTATGGTTGCGAGGCGTGGGCTATGGATAGAGTTGTGCGCAGGAGGATGGATGTGCTGGAAATGAGATGTTTGAGGACAATGTGTGGTGTGAGGTGGTTTGATCGAGTAAGTAACGTAAGGGTAAGAGAGATGTGTGGAAATAAAAAGAGCGTGGTTGAGAGAGCAGAAGAGGGTGTTTTGAAATGGTTTGGGCACATGGAGAGAATGAGTGAGGAAAGATTGACCAAGAGGATATATGTGTCGGAGGTGGAGGGAACGAGGAGAAGAGGGAGACCAAATTGGAGGTGGAAAGATGGAGTGAAAAAGATTTTGTGTGATCGGGGCCTGAACATGCAGGAGGGTGTAAGGAGGGCAAGGAATAGAGTGAATTGGAGCGATGTGGTATACAGGGGTTGACGTGCTGTCAGTGGAGTGAATCAAGGCATGTGAGGCGTCTGGGGTGGACCATGGAAAGCTGTGTAGGTATGTATACACGTGTGTGGACATGTGTATGTACATGTGTATGGGGGGGGGTTGGGCCATTTCTTTCGTCTGTTTCCTTGCGCTACCTCGCAGACGCGGGAGACAGCGACAAAGTATAAAAAAAAAAAAAAAAAAAAAAAAAAAAAATATATATATATCTGGGGATAGGGGAGAAAGAATACTTCCCACGTATTCCCTGCGTGTCGTAGAAGGCGACTAAAAGGGGAGGGAGCGGGTGGCTGGAAATCCTCCCCTCTCGTTTTTTTTTTTTAATTTTCCAAAAGAAGGGACAGAGAAGGGGGCTGGGTGAGGATGTTCCCCCAAAGGCCCAGTCGTCTGTTCCTGGCGCTACCTTGCTGATGCGGGAAATGGCGAATAGTATAAAAGAAGAAATATATATATATATATATATATATATATATATATATATATATATATATATATATATATATATATATATATATATATATATATATGTATATATATATATATATATATATATATATATATATACATATATATATATATATATATATATATATATATATATATATATATATATATATATATATATATATATATATATATATATATATATATATATATATATATATATATATATATATATATATATATATATATATATATATAAAACAGGGTTGAGCGATATTGGAACTGTGTCAAATTTTTCATAAATCTTGAATGCAAAGTAAAGCAGCTAGACTACCGAGCGTCCTCTTACCGTACTCAAACACTTCCATTTTACCCTTTAAGATTATGACTGGAGGCAAGACGGCAACCGGATCATACAGCCATTGCTCTCACTTCTTCCCCTTTCCTCTTCCTTCTCCTCCGCGGTCGTTTCCCCTCGGCGAGAACCCCTCATTCTCCCCTCCGCCATTATCATATTTCCCCCAAAGTTTCCTCGGGTGTAATAGCGCACATTACTAAGACAAATGCCCCTCTGCCGCCGAGACCTTCATATTTCAGTCCTGAGAACAAAAGGGGCAGGTGTTTTATGCTCGGCTCAGCAGCCCCACGTCCCCTCGCCTCGGAATGAGACGTTTCCTCGGCCTCATAAGTTGGACGGGGCTTTGGGGCTATTCTTTCTGTGACGTCACGATATTAATTTCACGGCGAGCGCTGATTGGCGGAGACAGGCGGGCGTATTGAGCGGGCCGGCCCCAAACTGACCAATGGATGCGTCGGGCCAGGGATGAGGAATGTGAGCTGTAATGGGCTCTGGCGACCACCAGAGCCCTCCTCCTCCTCCTCCTCCTCCTCCACTTCTCCACTGTTGGTGCTGCTGCTGCTCCTGCTGTTTCTGCTCTCCTTGTTGCTGTGGCTTCACCCGTCTCTCGCCGCCCGCCACTGGCACTCCTAAAACGGAAAAGGGTTCCGCGTTTAGGAAGTAGAACGTAGCAGCAGCGTAAGGCTGATAGCAGGTCACCAGGGGTCAAATAAATGATCACAACTGACCACCAGTGCCACCTGCACCTACTTTAACAATGAAAGGGATTAAGGAGGTTCTGCGGGCTGTGTTTACAGAAGACCTTGTAAAAACTGTAATATGTTTTATGTTGGGCAGACTGGTAAAGATCTTTATGTTAGACTTAAGCAGCTTGAATAAAGTATTAGTACATGACAAGAATTAAATGCTTTTTTTAATCATGTTAAAATCATGACCTTTGTATTGACTGGAGTAATGGCAATTCAGTTTCTAACTCTAACTCTCTTACTACAGAAATATCATTGAATCTTTTCTTCTAAATATACAAAGAGCAGTAACATTGATATTAGACTGCATGATGTATAGAACAGAAAACATTTAAAAGTTAAGAATCAACAGGAAACCTACCAATGTTTGTTCTTATATCCATTATTACTCAGCTCAACATGACAAAATTAAACTATCATCTTTCAAGTTTATATTTCTTAGGGCACTACGTATATGCAGACCAGAATTCATTCACGAAGAGCTTGAAAAGATATAATCTATTAGATCCAAGATAAAGTATCCTAGATCTTTCATTGGTAAATCCCTTACGTTTGCAAACAAATCTTGATGAAGTTAACCCCAAACCACACTTGGTACCAAGAATCTTTTTCTACAGTCCCTTAGTGATAATTGTACATTAGTTTCCAACTTACTCAGATTTTCTAATGCGAATGTTGCCTTTAGCAATAGTAGAACTATTAAGAACATCTTAATGAAAGACTTGCCAGAAAATTCTATTGGTTGTGTTTACAGAATACCTTCTAAGAGCTGTAATATGTTTCATATAGGCATTCTCATTATCATCTTTCTGTTAAATTTAAGCAATGTAAGTGCTACATAAAAAACAGGAAAAAACTCAAATACTTTGTTTAATCATGTCAGAAACTATGACCATTATATGGACTGGAATAGCACAAATTCAATTAAATTGTGTAACTACTTGATCAAAGGAGATATCGTTATATATTTTCTTGTTAATTACACAAAGCGTTATACCATGAATATTAGTAAAAGTCTGTATGAACTGGATGGCTTTGTCTTACGGAATATTTGCAAACGTTTCCTGTCTTGTCCACATAATGAAATTTTTTGATAGGCATGATACCTAATCCGAAAACAAGACAAAAACACTTATGTACCAACGGCGTCTTAGCTCCGCCTCTCTTGTAGACATAAAGTGACTGTCATGAGTCATATGTCTCATTCTTTATCTCCCTCGATGATGTAATCACACGAAAGTGCGCTTGTGACTTATCGTATTTCATTTATCCTTGTGGTTATCGGCAGCTTCTAGATCCAGCCCATCTCTGTGACATACTACAAGTAGATAAAAAAATAAATAAATATATATATATATATATATATATATATATATATATATATATATATATATATATATATATATATATATATATATATATATATGTATATATATTTTATTTATTTATATTTATTATACTTTGTCGCTGTCTCCCGCGTTTGCGAGGTAGCGCAAGGAAACAGACGAAAGAAATGCCCCCCCCCCCCATACACATGTATATACATACGTCCACACACGCAAATATACATACCTACACAGCTTTCCATGGTTTACCCCAGACGCTTCACATGCCTTGATTCAATCCACTGACAGCACGTCAACCCCTGTATACCACATCGCTCCAATTCACTCTATTCCTTGCCCTCCTTTCACCCTCCTGCATGTTCAGGCCCCGATCACACAAAATCCTTTTCACTCCATCTTTCCACCTCCAATTTGGTCTCCCTCTTCTCCTTGTTCCCTCCACCTCCGACACATATATTCTCTTGGTCAATCTTTCCTCACTCATCCTCTCCATGTGCCCAAACCACTTCAAAACACCCTCTTCTGCTCTCTCAACCACACTCTTTTTATTTCCACACATCTCTCTTACCCTTACGTTACTCACTCGATCAAACCACCTCACACCACACACTGTCCTCAAACATCTCATTTCCAGCACATCCATCCTCCTGCGCACAACTCTATCCATAGCCCACGCCTCGCAACCATACAACATTGTTGGAACCACCATTCCTTCAAACATACCCATTTTTGCTTTCCGAGATAATGTTCTCGACTTCCACACATTCTTCAAGGCCCCCAGGGTTTTCGCCCCCTCCCCAACCATATGATCCACTTCCGCTTCCATGGTTCCATCCGCTGCCAGATCCACTCCCAGATATCGAAAACACTTCACTTCCTCCAGTTTTTCTCCATTCAAACTCACCTCCCAATTGACTTGACCCTCAACCCTACTGTACCTAATAACCTTGCTCTTATTCACATTTACTCTTAACTTTCTTCTTCCACACACTTTTCCAAACTCAGTCACCAGCTTCTGCAGTTTCTCACATGAATCAGCCACCAGCACTGTATCATCAGTGAACAACAACTGACTCACTTCCCAAGCTCTCTCATCCCCAACAGACTTCATACTTGCCCCTCTTTCCAAAACTCTTGCATTTACCTCCCTAACAACCCCATCCATAAACAAATTAAACAACCATGGAGACATCACACACCCCTGCCGCAAACCTACATTCACTGAGAACCAATCACTTTCCTCTCTTCCTACACGTACACATGCCTTACATCCTCGATAAAAACTTTTCACTGCTTCTAACAACTTTCCTCCCACACCATATATTCTTAATACCTTCCACAGAGCATCTCTATCAACTCTACCATATGCCTTCTCCAGATCCATAAATGCTACATACAAATCCATTTGATTTTCTAAGTATTTCTCACATACATTCTTCAAAGCAAACACCTGATCCACACATCCTCTACCACTTCTGAAACCACACTGCTCTTCCCCAATCTGATGCTCTGTACATGCCTTCACCCTCTCAATCAATACCCTCCCATATAATTTACCAGGAATACTCAACAAACTTATACCTCTGTAATTTGAGCACTCACTCTTATCCCCTTTGCCTTTGTACAATGGCACTATGCACGCATTCCGCCAATCCTCAGGCACCTCACCATGAGTCATACATACATTAAATAACCTTACCAACCAGTCAACAATACAGTCATCCCCTTTTTTAATAAATTCCTCTGCAATACCATCCAAACCCGCTGCCTTGCCGGCTTTCATCTTCCGCAAAGCTTTCACTACCTCTTCTCTGTTTACCAAATCATTTTCCCTAACCCTCTCACTTTGCACACCACCTCGACCAAAACACCCTATATCTGCCACTCTATCATCAAACACATTCAACAAACCTTCAAAATACTCACTCCATCTCCTTCTCACATCACCACTACTTGTTATCACCTCCCCACTTGCGCCCTTCACCGAAGTTCCCATTTGCTCCCTTGTCTTACGCACTTTATTTACCTCCTTCCAGAACATATATATATATATATATATATATATATATATATATATATACATATATATATACATATATATATATATATATATATATATATATATATATATATGTATATATATATATATATATATATATATATATATATATATATATATATATATATATATATATATATATATATATATATATATATATATATATATATATATATATATATATGCACATACATATATACACATGAACATATTCATACTTGCTGCCGTCATCCATTCTCGTCGCTAGATCGCCACACAGGAAATGGCGCCCCCCCCCCCCCCCCCCCCCCCCTGCGTGAGCGCGAGGTACGCTAGGAAAAGACAACAAAGGCCACATTCGTTCAAACTTAGTCTCTAGCTGTCGTGTGTAATGCACCGAAACCACAGCTCCCTTTCCACATCTAGGTCCCACAGAATTTTCCATGGTTTACCCCAGACGCGTCACATGTCCTGATTCAATCCATTGACAGCACGTCGACTCCGGTATACCACATCATTCCAATTCAACCTATTCCTTTCACGCCTTTCACTCTCCTTTATGTTCAGGCCGCGATTGCTCACAATCTTTTTCACTCCATCCTTCCGCCTAAAATTAGGTCTCCCATTTCTCGTTCCCTCCACCTCTGGCACATATATCTTTGTCAATCTTTCCCCACTCATTCTTTCTATGAGACCAAACCATTTCAATACACCCTCTTCTGCTCTCTCAACCACACTCTTTTTATTACCACACATCTCTCTTACCTCTCATTAAATATGTCCTCAAACATCTCATTTCCAACACAACCAGCCTCCCCCGCAAAACCCTGTCTATAGCCCTCGCCTCGCAACCATATAACATTGATGGAACTACTTTTCCTTCAAACATACCCATTTTTGTTCGAGATAACGTTCTCGCCTTTCGCACATTCTTCCACGCTTCCAGAACCTTCGCCCCCTTCCCCAACCTGTAACTCACTTCCGCTTCCATGGTTCTATCTGCTGCTACATCCACTCACAGATATCTAAGACACTTTACCTTTTCCAGTTTTTCTCCATTCAAACGTAACTCCCCAATAGATTTGTCCCTCGACCCGACTGAACCTAATATCCTTGCTCTTATTTACATTTACTCTCAGCTTCCTTCTTTCACACACATTACTAAGCTCAGTCATCAGGTTCTGCAGTTTTTCACCCGAATCAGCCACCAGCTCTGCATCGTAAGCGAACAACAAATGACTCACTTCCTAAGCCCCTCTCATCCACAACAGACAACATACTTGCCAATCTCTCCAAAACTCTTGCATTCACCTCCCTAGCCACCCAATCCATAAACAATTTAAACGACCATGGAGACATCACACACCCTTACCGTAAACCGACATTCACTGGGAACCAATCGCTTTCCTCTCTACCTACTCCTACATATGCCATACATTCTCAATAAAAACTTTTCACTGCTTCTAGTAACTTGCCTCTCACACCATATGTTCTTAATACCGTCCACAGAGCATCTCTATCAACTCTAATATGTCTCTTCTCCAGTCCCATGAATGCTACATACAAATCCATTTGTTTTTCTAAGTATTTCTCACATATATTCCTCAAGGCAAACACCTGATCCACACATCCTATACCAATTCTGAAACCACACTCCTCTTCCCCAATCTGATGCTCTGTACATGCCTTCACCCTCTCAATCAATACCCTTCCACATAATTTCCCAGGAATACT
>NC_092290.1:21286741-21291741 GCF_036320965.1 Panulirus ornatus | reverse complement strand
TGTCCCTCTCACTTTGCACACCACCTCGACCAAAACACCATATGTCTGCCACTCTATCATCAAACATATTCAACAAACCTTCAAAATACTCTCCCCATCTCCTTCTCACATAACCACTACGTGTTATCACCTCCCCATTAGCCCCTTCACTGAAGTTCTCATTGATTCCCCTGCCTTACGCTCTTTATCTACCTCCTTCCAAAACATTTTTTTATTCTCCCTAAAATTTAATGATACCCTCTTACCCCAACTCTCATTTGCCCTCTTTTTCACCTCTTGCACCTTTCTCTTGACCTCCTGCCTGTTCCTTTTGTACATCTCCGAGTCATTTGCATTATGTCCCTGCAAAAATCGTCCAAATGCCTCTCTCTTCTCTTTCACTAATAATCTTACTTCTTCAACCCACCACTCACTACCCTTTCTAATCTGCCTACCTCCCACACTTCTCATGCCACAAGCATCTTTTGTGCAAGCCATCACTGCTTCCCTCAATACATCCCATTCCTCCTCCACTCCCCTTATCACCTTTGTTCTCGCCTTTTTTCTATTCTGTACTCAGTCTCTCCTGTTACTTCCTCACTCACACAAGTCTCCTTCCCAAGCTCACTTACTCTCACCACTCTCTTCACCCCAGCATTCTCTCTTCTTTTCTGAAAACCTCTACAAATCTTCACTTTCGCCTCCACAAGATCATGATCAGACATCCCTCCTGTTGCACCTCTCAGCATATTAACATCCAAAAGTCTCTCTTTCGCGCGCCTATCAATTAACACGTAATCCAATAACGCTCTCTGGCCATCTCTTCTACTTACACACGTATGCTTATGAATATCTCTGTTTTTAAACCAGGTATTCCCTATCACCAGTCCTTTCTCAGCACATAAATCTACAAGCTCTTCACCATTTCCATTTACAACGCTGAACATCCCATGTACACCAATTATTCCCTCAACTGCCATAATACTCACCTTTGCATTCAAATCACCCATCACTATAACCCGGTCTCGTGCATCAAAACTACTAACACACTCACTCAGCTACTCCCAAAACACTTGCCTCTCATAATCTTTCTTCTCATGCCCAGGTGCATGTGCACCAATAATCTCCCATCTCTCTACATCCACTTTCCGTTTTACCCATATCAATCTAGAGTTTACTTTCTTACATTCTATCACATACTCCCACCATTCCTGTTTCAGGAGGAGTGCTACTCCTTCCCTTGCTCTTGTCCTCTCACTAACCCCTGACTTTACTCCCAAGACATTCCCTAACCACTCTTCCCTTTTACCCTTGAACTTCGTTTCACTGAGAGGCAAAACATCCAGGTTCCTTTCCTCAAACATACTACCTATCTCTCCTTTTTTCTCATTTTGGTGACATCCACACACACTTAGACACCCCAATCTGAACCTTCGAGGAGGATGAGCACTCCCCGCGTGACTTCTTCTTCTGTCTCACCTTTTAGAAAGTCAAAATACAAGGAGGGGAGGGTTTCCAGCCCCCCGGTATACATACATATATATATATATATATATATATATATATATATATATATATATATATATATATATATAGGTAATTAGGTACAGTAGGGTTGAGGGTCAAGTCAATTGGGAGGTAAGTTTGAATGGAGAAAAACTGGAGGAAGTAAAGTGTTTTAGATATCTGGGAGTGGATCTGGCAGCGGATGGAACCATGGAAGCAGAAGTAGATCATAGGTTGGGGGAGGGGGGAAAATCCTGGGAGCCTTGAAGAATGTGTGGAAGTCGAGAACATTATCTCAGAAAGCAGAAATGGGTATGTTTGAAGGAATAGTGGTTCCAACAATGTTGTATGGTTGCGAGGCGTGGGCTATGGATAGAGTTGTGCGCAGGAGGGTGGATGTGCTGGAAATGAGATGTTTGAGGACAATGTGTGGTGTGAGGTGGTTTGATCGAGTAAGTAACGTAAGGGTAAGAGAGATGTGTGGAAATAAAAAGAGCGTGGTTGAGAGAGCAGAAGAGGGTGTTTTGAAATGGTTTGTGCACATGGAGAGAATGAGTGAGGAAAGATTGACCAAGAGGATATATGTGTCAGAGGTGGAGGGAACGAGGAGAAGTGGGAGACCAAATTGGAGGTGGAAAGATGGAGTGAAAAAGATTTTGTGTGATCGGGGCCTGAACATGCATGAGGGTGAAAGGAAGGCAAGGAATAGAGTGAATTGGATCGATGTGGTATACCGGGGTTGACGTACTGTCAGTGGATTGAATCAGGGCATGTGAAGCGTCTGGGGTGAACCATGGAAAGCTGTGTAGGTATGTATATTTGCGTGTGTGGACTTATGTATATACATGTGTATGGGGGTGGGTTGGGCCATTTCTTTCGTCTGTTTCCTTGCGCTACCTCGCAAACGCGGGAGACAGCGACAAAGCAAAAAAAAAAAAAGAAAAAAAAAAAAAAATATATATATATATATATATATATATATATATATATATATATATATATATATTTTTTTTTTTTTTTTCTTTTTTTTACACTAATCGCCATTTCCCGCATTAGCGAGGTAGCGTTAAGAACAGAGGATGAGGACTGGGCCTTTGAGGGAATATCCTCACCTGGCCCCTTTCTCTGTTTCTTCTTTTGGAAAAAAAAAAAAAAAAAAAATGAGGGGAGGATTTCCAGCCTCCCGCTCCCTTCCCTTTTAGTCGCCTTCTACGACATATATATATATATATATATATATATATATATATATATATATATATATATATATATATATATATATATATATATATTTGCTTTGCTTTGTCGCTGTCTCCCGCGTTTGCGAGGTAGCGCAGGGAAACAGACGAACGAAATTGCCCAACCCACCCCCATACACATGTATATACATACACGTCCACACACTCAAATATACATACCCATACATCTCAATATACACATATATATGCACACAGACAACTACATATATACACATGCACACAATTCACACTGTCTGCCTTTATTCATTCCCATGTATGTGTGTGTGAGTGTTTGTGTGTGTGTGTGTGTGTGTGTGTGTGTGTGTGTGTGTGTGTGTGTGTGTGTCTCTGTGAGTGTTTGCGCGGTTGGATGGGTTTGGGTGGTCTTTAGGTTATTATACATAATGAAATTGATTGTCTTATTCTAGCCCTCTCCTTGAAAGTGTATGTTACACAGGAAACAAAATATTCAGAATCCGACCAATTTGCTTCTACGTCGAAAAATGAATTTATTCGGTACTGCAGTGTATATGAACTTTCATTTTTGAAATTTAACTTATTATATTTACTTGGATTGAATTGTTATTCCAGGGAAATTTGATCAATTTGATTGAATCATTCAGAGTCATAAGTATTTTTCGACAATTTGTTGTTCTGTCGTGATTTTATGAACGTTATTTTACACTTTAATTGTAAATTCATGTCATACATGAATGTATAATCAGGAAAAAAAGATTTGGTAACATTTTATTACCAGTGGTCTGTTGGAGGACCCCATAGTGGTAGTGCGTTGTGTTATATTTTCAAGCTATTTTGGCCTCGCTGATTTACCCTAGTTATTATTTACTGTCACAAACTGCAAATGAAAACTCCGGTGTGACAGTCAAATTCTTTCATATGGGGTAGGTTTATTGAGAGGAGACAACAATGTATATACACATTTTTCTTGTTTAAGAAATGAAAATAATATGAGTGTTTCTCTCGCTTTACTAACCTGTAACAAATGTTTTAGCATAGATATGTAAGAGACGGGCTGCTGACGTTTACCAGACATGTTGGTGACGCATTACTGACCACTCACAGACATGTTATCATAGTAGTGATACTGATTTGCTACTCACGTCTCAGAAAGCCAGACTGACCTAATACTAGCGTCTTATTGACGAATACCTGACGTGTCACTAACATGGTTCTGATAATATGCTGACGTGTTATTGAAGACTAAGTGGTAATATGACCTTGGTTCCCGGATGTTTTCAATATCACCACCCTCATAGTATCGCTAGAGCCCTAAAGAGGAGCCTTAAAACACTTCCTTCAATGAAACTCCCCAGTACATATTCCTATCTCACACAATGTACAAGTTGCACAGGACAAGGTTCCAAACACTACCTATGTATCGCGTACGTTATGAGGTTTCCAAATAGTCTGAGTCAAGTTACCAGAGCGTCACACCCTTATGGTGCGATCGCCATTATACACGAAGACACACACACACACACATACACACACATTTTATATATATATATATATATATATATATATATATATATATATATATATATATATATATATATATATATATATATATATATATATATATATATATATATATATATACATATGTTTATTCATTCATTATTCATTCATTTATCATACTTAAACGCCGTCTCCCGCGTCATCGGGGTAGCGCAAGGAAACACGATGAAAGTCCCAACCTACCCACATACATATGTATATACATGAACGCCCACACAAGCACATATACATGTATATACATGTCATCGTATGCATACATAAAAATACACAGATATATACATATGCACAAATTCTAATATCATGAACAATGTAGATTTAGTCAAAAAGCTAAACAATATCAATATTAATTTTGATTTCAAACTATTCAGCTTTGACGTTCCCTCACTTTTCACTAAAGTTCCAGTTGATGGATATTTATTTGATGTCTTGGATGATATTCATTTACCTGTTTCAAAGTCTAATTTCATCGAAGTGATAAAATTGTGTATAAAAGACTGTGTATTTCAATTTAATGGAGATTGTTATGCTCAAAAATTTGGTATGGCAATGGTTAACCCTCTTTCACCTGTATTAAGTAATCTTTATATGGAATTTTTTGAAACAAAATTACTAAAGGATATCTTACCTTCTAATGCAATTTGGTTTAGGTATGTAGATGATGTTCTTTGTGTTTGACCAACAAATAAAAATTTACAAATATTTCTCCCCTTACTTGACAATTTAGTACCTTCCATCAAA
>NC_092290.1:21274847-21286641 GCF_036320965.1 Panulirus ornatus | reverse complement strand
AGACCAAATTGGAGGTGGAAAGATGGAGTGAAAAAGATTTTGAGTGATCGGGGCCTGAACATGCAGCAAGGTGAAAGGCGGGCAAGGAACAGAGTGAATTGGATCGATGTGGTATACCGGGGTCGACGTGCTGTCAATGGATTGAATCAGGGCATGTGAAGCGTCTGGGGTAAACCATGGAAAGTTCTGTGGGGCCTGGATGTGGAAAGGGAGCTGTGGTTTCGGGCATTATTACATGACAGCTAGAGACTGATTGTGAACGAATGGGGCCTTTGTTGTCTTTGCCTAGCGCTACCTCGCACGCATGAGGGGGGAGGGGGATGTTATTCCATGTGTGGCGGGGTGGCGATGGGAATAAATAAAGGCAGAGAGTATGAATTATGTACATATGTATATATGTATATGTCTGTGTGTGTATATATATGTGTACATTGAGATGTAGAGGTATGTATATTTGCGTGTGTGGACGTGTATGTATATACATGTGTATGGGGGTGGGTTGGGCCATTCTTTCGTCTGTTTCCTTGCGCTACCTCGCAAACGCGGGAGACAGCGACAAAGCAAAATAATAAAAATAAAAAAAAAATATATTTTTTTTTTTTTTTTTTATTTTTTTTTTTTTAATTTTCCAAAAGAAGGAACAGAGAATTGGGCCAGGTGAGGATATTCCCTCAAAGGCCCAGTCCTCTGTTCTTAATGCTACCTCGCTAATGCGGGAAATGGCGAATAGTTTAGAAAAAAAAAAAAATATTTATATAGATACATATATATATATATATATATATATATATATATATATATATATATATATATATATATATATATATATATATATATATATATATATATATATATATATATATATATATATATATATATATATATATATATATATATATATGTATATATATATATCTAAGTCAAATACCAATTTTGTCGACCAGCCCCTAGAGGAGCATGAATAGCAGGGTTGACTGGGGTTCATTCAAGATTTGCAACCTATATCCATACCTATGCGCTCCAACCCAGGTTACCCATGAGTGCGTCACAGCCAATGGCGCCAGCCACTACGTGTATATCTCTCTACCGATCCCCCTTATGTCCCTTCACTGTTCCATATATGTCCCTTCACCATAACGTATATCATTCAACCGATCCACGTATATCCCTCCGCCGTCCCACGTATATCCCTTCGCTGTCACACGGATAATCTCTTCATCTTCCTTGGTATATCCCCTAGCCGTCAAACTTTTATCCCTTCACTCTCCTTCATATAACCTTCCACCGTCCCGTGGATATCCTTACAGCTTCACAAGCATATCCCTTCACTGTAGTACGTATATCCCTTCACAGTTGTACGTATTTCCTTCCATTATTCCACATATGTCCTTGCAAAGTTCATTGTATAACTCAATACTATCTCAGGTATATCCCTCCACCGTCCCAAGCATATATCTCTCCTCTGTCTCACATACATACCTATATCCCTTCGTCATCCTATGTACATCCCATCACCGTCCCACATACATATCTTTCCACCGTCCAACGCATAACGCTCCATCGTCATACGTACCCCTCCACTATCCCAAGTACATTCCTCCGCCATCCCAAGTATATCCATTCACTGTCCCACGTGTATTCCTTCATTATCCAAATATATTCCTTCATTGTCCTACATCTATCCTTTCATCATCAGACGTATATCCCTCCACCTTTCCACTTATATCCTTCCATTCTCACTCGTATATCCCTCCACTTTCCCACGTATATCCCTCCACCGTCCAACATATATCCTTCCACCGTTCAAGATATATATCTTCACAGTCCCACGCATATTTCTCTGCCGTCCTACGTATTTCCATCCACCGTGCCTGAAATGTTCCTCCACCGTCCCACATATATCCCTCCACTGTCCCACATATATCCCTCCACCGTCCCACGTATATCCCTTCACCTTTACCATCATTCCCCCTCTCCCTCCGATCGGCCAAAATATTGTTACATTTTGTTTTTGTTTCGTTTTATCTATTGATGTTTGTCTCTCCCGCCCCTACTAGTAGTTGCCTGTTATTGTACAACACAAATATATTCTCCCCCAACCCTTTTGGTCTGATTTTCATTGTTTTCTAGTACCCTTTGGTTTTGCTGGGTGTTTCTTTCTCTTATCTACATTTTCTTCATGACGTGACAGCTTATATTTACCAGATATCTCCCCATAGCCACAGTCAATTTTGTTTGATAAGAGTAGATCATTTTTTTTCTATCAGTAATGAGCTGGTGTAGATGTATGTTAGTATGTCATGATAATTTCCCCAGAGTTGGTAGAGCACTTTGCATATTGGAAGAGTGGAACTAGGGAACGCACTCTCCCATATATACACACATGCATACATCCACTCACACACTCACGCATACATTTGCACAGCTACATTCAAGATCCAATGCATATATCCATACATATGTACAGGTATACACGCATGTATTTGCACACGTAGTCACACAAAAGCCACACTAACATATAAATCAGTATGCATATGAGAGTGCATAGGTATGTGTGTGTGTGTGTGTGAGTGTGTGTGTGTGTGTGTGTGTGTGTGTGTGTGTGTGTGTGTGTGTCTGCGTGCGTGTGTGTGTGTGTGTGTGTGTGTGTGTGTGTGTGTGTGTGTGTGTGTGTGTTTCGTTGGAGTGCGTTCACATGATCATAAAGGCACCTCTGGGCAAATGTAAACACAGTTATCTAATAGAAAACACAGATACATCACAAGCTGTACATGTACGCACAAACGCCCTAGACTCTCACGCACGTAAAAGCAGAGATATAAATATTCGCATAAATCACTGCTATTGATATGTAGGCTATTGCTGTGGTGGTCGGCCGAACATCAGCTGATACGTGCAAACAAGTCTGGCGTTGTGACCGTCCCTATGTGCCTGTCTAATTACCATACGTCCAAGCCTCCATCTCTTTGTAACCTGCAACTATAATACGCGGCAGAGGTATATCCTTCCTGCAGATATTGACACAAATCTTAATTCTCTTTATTTTTTTCCTGAAGGCGGAAGAATTACATTAGAGCATATGCGACATTTATTCATCATCCTGCCTGTGTCGTTTATACATGGATAGGTATATTTACTTGTCAGTATTACCTTTTACTCGCTATGATTCTGGCTATAAAGTGTGCAGGTTCGTCACTGAGTGGAGGTGTGTTGTTGGGGGCAGTGAGACTGAAGGAGCTCGGCTTGAGAATCAATGTCCAGTGCAACCTGACAGCGGCGCCGTCAGCATTACGCCAGCATTGTCCTGCGCAGTACAGGACCTACAAACTACCCCTGCGCATTAACTCTTTATTTTCAGTTTACATGGAACTTGATTATATTTCAAAAGAGTACCGCGCAAAAGGGCTAAAAGATCTATTATTCTAAGCGTTTGAAAATCTCCAAAACTCCATTCTTTTTCTTTTAATACAATTTTGTTTAAAGTTCTCGACCTGCTAAGCTAACTCTCAAAAAGTAGACATTTAAAGGAACGAAATAATGTCATAAAGGCAATTTTTACAGTCTTTAACGTAAGTAAATACCACAGTTGCCAAAGTACACACCTTCTCCCCGTTCTCTACGGTATACCGACATAAATGTTCATTATCTGTAGTTTTTCGATCTCGTGAAGCCTCACAAAAGGGTGCTGTTATTGATGAAACCTGATAAAACTATGGTTGCATAATTCTGTTTTCCTTTACTTACTATATTCATATCTATCAAGAGACACCAAACTTCCTTCTGGAACAAGAGAGCACTAAACAGGTCGCCATTCTCAGCATCTGCCTCCATCAAATAAAAACTTCATATCAGACACAATCTCATTCTGGCCTGTTTGAAGTTTTCGCTCATGAGAAGGCCCCGAGAGGCACAACTTTAACAAGTGTGGCGTGGTGAAGACCGAGCCAGTTCCTTAACTACCCGCTGCCTCCCTGTGTATGCAGATTCCTCCGGCAGTTAACAGGCGGGAGGTGCAGGAGGGGTCGAGACGTTGATCTTGTATTACGATAGCTACACAGTATGCAAATGACAGGCGGCGGGGATGCTGGGTTATAGGGGAGGCAAAGAGATAGCGACAGCGGGACGGGCGGGTTCAGATCTCTTCTGTGATACCACCACCAAATTTGCCTCCGCAAAATGAGCCAGTTAACTTAGTTTATTAAGTATTTTATTCGCATGAATGTAATACATATTTCAGCAAATTAATATCTTGATTATTCATTTACTAATTCTTAAAGTATAATTGTTCTATACTTTTAAGTACAACAAATGTTTATATTATGAGACTAATGGTGAATATAAGATTTCAGCATCTGTTGATATCACCTGTTATACAAACTTTATGTTCCACACACCTTATGTTCCACACACATGTTCTTCACACTTCATGCTCCACACACTTTATGTTCTACACACCTTATGTTCCACACAGCTTATGTTTCATACTCTTCATGTTCCACACGCCGTACATTTCACACACCTTATGATCCACACGCTACATGTTCAGCACGCTAAGGTTCTACACATCTTATATTCCAAACATTTCATGTTCCATAAACTTAATGTTCTCTACCCCTTAAGTTTCAAACACTTCATGTTCCACATACCATATGTTCCACACACATAATATTCCATAAAACTTATATACCACATACTTCATATTCCACACACATTAGTTTTCACATACATAGTATTTAAACATCATGTTCCACATAAAGCATGCTCCACAGTTTTTTCCACACAACTTATATCACAAACGCCTTATTTGACACACCTTATGTCCCACACTACTTATGTTCCACACACTTTATGCTCCACATACTTCATTTCTAAGCTCCCCTCTTTTGGCTTCCCTTCCTCACTCTACTCCTTCATGTCTAGCTTCCTCTCCGGTTGATCTATCTCTGTGGTTGTTGATGAATCAGCTTTCCCCCTTTCCTCCAGCAACAGTGGTGTCCCTCAAGGTTCTGTCCTGCCCCCTATATTTTTTCTCATTTTTTCAACGATTTCCTCTCTGCAAATAATCTAATGCACTAACACGCTGACGACTCAACACTGCATTCGTCCACATCCTTCTATTCTACTTCCCCTTCTCCCACTCGATCTGCATCTCATCTTGACACAGCTTCCTCAATAAACTCAGACCTGAACAGATATCTTAGTGGGGCACGCAAAATTCTAAGTTTAATGCATCTAAAACTCAGTTTCTATCCATTTCTATCGAAAACTCACAACTCTCGTCTCTCCTTTGACGGTTCTATAATTCCACTTCTTGACTCAATGAACATACTTGGTATTAGTGTAACATCCACTCTTTCTTGGAAACATCACTTTCCAGAAATAGCTAAGTCTGCATCTAGGAAACTGGGTGACCGATTTAGATGTCGAAACTTCTTCGCTTCTGAACAGTTGCTCCGTTTATACAAGAGATTGATTCGTCTTCGTATGGAGTACTGCTCTCACATTACGGGTGTTCTAGCTCTGCATCCTTATTTGACAGAGTTGAGTCGAAAGTGGTTCTACTTATAAATTGTCCTTGGCTAACTTCTAAACTTGAACCCCTTGCCCTACTCCGCAATGTTGGTTCACTTTCTCTCTTCTGTAGGTATTACTTTGGTTTTTGCTCCCAAGAGCTGGCTGCTTGTGTGCTCACACAACTGGCTAGACAACTCAATATTTGGCAAGCTGCTGCGTCACACGATTATTGTGTGGCCATCAGCAACTCAAGGGTGGGCCGTTTTGAACTTTCTTCTTTCCCTACACGTCGAGGCTTTGGAGCTCTCTACCATCTCATGTTTTTCCCAATAACTATGACCTGGCCCATTTCAAAAGACAGGTTTTTTTACCTTCTCCAACATACTTCATGCTCCACACGCCGAATGTTCCACACGCTGTATGTTCTACATACATCATGTTTCACACACCATATGTTCCACCAGCTTTATGCTCCGGATATTTCATGTTCCACAACCTTATGTTCTAAACACCTTATGTTCCACGCAATTCATGTTCCAAACACCTTATGGTTCATTCTTCTTATGTTCCGCATACCTTATGTACTACTTACCTAATGTTCTATACACCTTAAGTTGCAAGAAGTTTATGTTCCACGCAACTTACGTTCCACACACCTAATATCTTTAAATCTTTTGTTCCACACATTCCATGTTCCATATACTTTATGTCCCACATACCCCAAGTTACACACATCTAATGTTCCATATACCATATGTTCTACGCACCTTATGTTCCACACACTTCACTTTTCACACTCCTAATGTTCACACACAATATGTTTCATACACTTTATGTTCCACAAACTTTCTGTTCTACACACCCTAAGTTAAAAGAATTTTATGTTCCACGCACCTTACGGTTGACACACTTTATGTTCTATAAACCCTATCTTTCACATACTTCATGCTCTAGACATTTTATGTTCCGCACACCATTTCTTCCAAACGCCTTTTTTACCACAAACCTTATTTCCCACGCTCCTTATGTTCCACACTACTTGTGTTCCGCACTTCGTATGTTCCTCACATTTCAGGTTCCACACAACTTATAATCCACACGCCTTTTGTTCCATACACTTCATGTTCCACATAATTTACGTTCTATGCACCTGATGTTCTACACACCTTTTGTTCCACACATTTCATGTGCCACACCCCTTATGTTCCATACATTTCATGCTTCACACACCTACTGTTCTACACACCTTTTGTTTTGCACATCTCATGTTCTACAGAATTCATGTTCCAAACATCTTATCTTCCATACAGCCTATGTTCCAGACACATCATGTCCCACATACTTTATGTTCCACACACTTTACGTTCCAGACACCGTATGTTTCCACACACTTCATGTTGTACATGCCTAATGCCCTACACACTCTGTAACCTAAGTACTATATGTTCCACACATTATGTTTCACACGTCTATTGTTCCACGCACATCATGTTCCACACATTATGATTCACACGTCTTATGTTCCACGCACATCATGTTCCGCCCACTTCATGTTCTACTCATCATGTTCCAAACACAGTAAGTTATACACATTTTACGTTCCACACACTTTTTGTTCTACAAACTTTATGTTTCACACACTTCATGTTGAACACACCTTATGTTCTACACACATAATGTTCCATACACCTTATGTTTTACACACCTTACATGTTTATATGCTTCAGTTTTTCCACACCTTTTGTTCCACACACTTTATGATCTACATACTGTATATTCCGTACACATTATGTTTCATACACAGCATATTCCACACATTTCATGTTGCACACATCTTAAGATCCACACGCATTGTGTTTCACACACCTATGTTCCACCTTATATTCTACACAGTACATGCTCTACATACCTTACGTTCTGAATGATCTATGGTACACACCTGATACTTTACACATTTCATTTTTCATACGCCATATGTTCCACATACTTTGCATTCCACACGCCGAATGTCCATACGCAGTATGTTTTACATAACTTATGTTCCATTCACATTATGTTCCACACGCCTTATGTTCCACATATCTTATTCTCTAAACACCTTATGTTCAACACACTTCATGTTCCATATACCTATGTTCCACACATCTTATATTCCACCCATCTCATGTTCCATACACCTCATGTCCATACACTTTATGTTCTAGACATCTTTATGTTCCACAAACTTCATGTTCCACACTCTCAATGTTCTTTAAACCCAATGTTCCACACATCTCATGTTACAAAAACCTTATTTTCCACACGCCTCTTGTTCTACACGCCTTGCGTTCCACACGCCTTACGTTCCATACACCTCATGTTCCACACACCTCATGTTCCACACACCTCATGTTCCACTCACCTAACATATCGTACACATCATGTTCCACAAACACCGTACTTTCAGTACACTTCATTTCCCAAACTTCTCATATTCTGCAAACTCATTCTCCACACGCATTATGTTCCATACACTTCATTTCCCACGTTTCTCATATTCTGCCAACTTATTCTCCACACGCATTATGTTCCGTACACTTCATTTTCTACACACCTCATGTTCCACTCATTTCATGAACCATACCTTATGTTCTACATGCCTTATATTCTACACCTTATGTTCCTCACGCCTAATGTTCTACAAACTTCATTATTATAATGTATGTGGTTCTACAAACCACATACATTATGGTCTACACACTTTACGTTCCATACACCTCATGAACCGCAAACCTATGTTTTCACAAGCCTCATGTTCCACATATTATGTTCTACATACCTTATTGTTCCACACACCTCATGTTTTACACATCTAAAGTTACACATACATCATGTTCCACACACCCCACACTACACATTCTACACGCCTAATGTTTTGCTCATCTATTGTTCCACACTTTATGGCTCACACACTTCATACTTCACACGCCTTATGTTCTACGCACCTTATGTTGCACACACCTTATGTTCCACACACGATATGATACAGACACCATATTTTCCATACACTTTGAATTCTACACTCTTCATATCATACATACCATATGTTCCGCACACCATGTTTTCCACAAACTTTATGTTCTGTACACCTAACTTTACATACACATTGAATTTCCTTTACATTGTTTCACAATCGTAATGTTCCACAAACCTTATGTTCCACAAACATTATGTTGTATACACCTTACGTTCCACACACTTTATGTTCTACACACTTCATGCTCTGCAGACTTTATGTGCGCTACTCACTTCATGTTCGACACAGTTTATGTTCACGTGCACCTTTTATTTCATACACTTTATGTTCCTCATCCTTTATGTTCCACACACTTCATGTTTCATACACCTTATGTATACACTCCTTAAGTTCTACACACCTAATGCTCTACAGACATAATGTTCCATAAACATTATGTTCCACATACCTTATGTCCGACTCAATTCGTTTTCCATACATCTTTTGTCCCACACACGAAATGTTCCACACACTTTATGTTCGACACACTTTATGTTCCAGACACCTTCTACTTCACACCCTTTATGTTTCACGCACTTTATGCAACACACCCATTATGTTTCACACACACTTGATGTTCCATACACTTTTTTTCTAAATGCCTCATGTTGCAGTACATTTTTGGTCAACACTGTCTGCACTGTAAACACTTCATGTTCCACGCACCGTAAGCTCCTCATATACTTAGTTTCACACACTTTATACCACACATTACATGAATTGAGACTTACCAGTAACTGTAAACAGACTCAGTTTGTAGCGTGGCTGTTTTAACCATCATGGAACTTGTTAAAGTTGTATTAGCTAACTAATAACGATACAGATAATTTGTTTTATTCAGTAAATGTTACTGAATTAGAAGAGACATTATACACGAGTTATATATCATAGTGAGTGTCTGTGTTTATCCCAAACAAAGACTAGCATGTGCCCCTCAGTACGCATGAGATAATGCAAACAAGCGGCAAACTGCACTATCTGCAATATCGCAATATCTATAAATGAGTCTATTTCCGTGATTACCAAATAGAAATATATTGTATTGGAGTTCGCTCCTCCGTTTGTTTGGTTACTGTATTTAATTGATGTTTGTCATGCTTCTTCCACACGAAATTTTCCAATTTAATTCACGATATTTCAATTGCTTTGAAGTTATGTTCATGCTTGTCGTGGGAAAGGAATACGTGTGGGACTGTAGCAGTTACATATGTGCGTCTGTAGTGAGTTTCTCTCCCTTCTTTAGCGACGTAATTCCTTAGGAAACAGATTTGTAGGTTGCCATAGCAGGTAGTTATTACTGTATGCTGGCTTACCTCATTGCATTACCAATACATTCAATAAAGACCTTTCATCTTCCAAGTCTACACAGAATACAACACAATTATGATATATCTTATAAGTGGTATTAACCTTAGGACAGACGCACAGGGAATGATATGATTTCATTAGATACATATAAATTGGATGTTTCAGTATATATATGATGTTACGAAATAACGTTTTAAGGGTTAGGAAACATAAACCTGATCATTTTGAAAGGCCATACTTGCTATAATCTTTTCACATGTTAAATTAGAATATTGATTTGATTTGTGAATGATTCATATGTGAACCAGGGCAGTGCAAGGAAACAGACGAAGAATGGCCCAACCCTCAACATACACATGTACATACATTAACGCCCATACACGCACATATATATGCATATACATTTCAACGTATACACACATATACATACACAGAAATACATATATACACATGTATACATTCATACTTGCTGCCTTCATCCATTCCTGTCGCCAGCCCGCCACACAAAAAATAGCATCAACATACCCCCCCCCCCCCCCCCCCCCCCCCCCCGTCCCCCGAGCGAGGTAGCGCCAGGAAAAGACAAAGAGTAAAAAAGAGGCCACATTCGTTCACGCTCAGTCTCTAGCTGTCATTTGTAACACAACGAAACCACAGATCCATTTCTACATCCAGGCCCCACAACACTTTCCATGGTTTACCCCAGACGCTTCACAAGCCTTGGTTAAATCCACTGACACCACGTCGACCTCGGTATACCACATCGTTCCAATTCACTCTATTCCTTGCACGCCTTTCACGCTCCTGTATGTTTAGGCTCCGATCGCTCAAAATCTTTCTCACTCCATCCTTCCACCTCCACTTTGGTCTCCCGCTTCTCCTTGTTCCCTCCACCTTTGAAACATACATCCTCTTCTCTCTTGAAATGCGAAAAGCCTCCTACATTTTTCCCCGTGGACTCATAGGAATATCTTGATCACGCGCAAAATTGTCATCTTTTCCAATATATATATATATATATATATATATATATATATATATATATATATATATATATATATATATATATATTTTTTTTTTTTTTTTTTTTGCTTTGTCGCTGTCTCCCGCGTTTCCGAGGTAGCGCAAGGAAACAGACGAAAGAAATGGCCCAACAATGGGCCACACACGCAAATATACACACGCAAATATACATACCTACACAGCTTTCCATGGTTTACCCCAGACGCTTCACATGCCTTGATTCAATCCACTGACAGCACGTCAACCCCGGTATACCACATCGCTCCAATTCACTCTATTCCTTGCCCTCCTTTCACCCTCCTGCATGTTCAGGCCCCGATCACACAAAATCTTTTTCACTCCATCTTTCCACCTCCAATTTGGTCTCCCTCTTCTCCTCGTTCCCTCCACCTCCGACATATATATCCTCTTGGTCAATCTTTCCTCATTCATTCTCTCCATGTGCCCAAACCATTTCAAAACACCCTCTTCTGCTCTCTCAACCACGCTCTTTTTATTTCCACACATCTCTCTTACCCTTACGTTACTTACTCGATCAAACCACCTCACACCACACATTGTCCTCAAACATCTCATTTCCAGCACATCCACCCTCCTGCGCACAACTCTATCCATAGCCCACGCCTCGCAACCGTACAACATTGTTGGAACCACTATTCCTTCAAACATACCCATTTTTGCTTTCCGAGATAATGTTCTCGACTTCCACACATTCTTCAGGCTCCCAGGATTTTCGCCCCCTCCCCCACACTATGATTCACGTCCTATTCCATGGTTCCATCCGCTGCCAGATCCACTCCCAGATATCTAAAACACTTTACTTCCTCCAGTTCTTCTCCATTCAAACTTACCTCCCAATTGCCTTGACACTCAACCCTACTGTGCCTAATAACC
>NC_092290.1:21207347-21272347 GCF_036320965.1 Panulirus ornatus | reverse complement strand
TATATATATATATATATATATATATTATTTTTTTTTCTCATACTATTCGCCATTTCCCGCCTCAGCGTTAAGAACAAAGGACTGGGCCTCTGAAGAAACATCCTCACCCGGCCCCCTTCTCTGTTCCTTCCTTTGGAATATTACAAAAAAAAAAAAATTAGAGGGGAAGATTTCAAGCCCCCCGCTCCCTTCCCTTTTAGTCGCCTTCTACGACACGCAGGGAATACGTGGGAAGTATTCATTCTCCCCCATCCCCAGGGATAATATATATATAAGAGTTGGGATGAGAGAGTATCATCAAATTTTAGGGAGAATAAAAAGATGTTTTGGAAGGAGGTAAATAAAGTGCGTAAAACAAGGGAGCAAATGGGAACTTCTTTGAAGGGGGCTAATGGGGAGGTGATGACAAGTAGTGGTGATGTGAGAAGGAGATGGAGTGAGTATTTTAAAGTTTTGTTGAATGTGTTTGATGATAGAATGGTAGATATAGGGTGTTTTGGTCGAGGTGGTGTGCAAAGTGAGAGGGTTAGGGAAAATGATTTGGTAAACAGAGAAGAGGTAGTAAAAGCTTTGCGGAAGATGAAAGCCGGCAAGGCAGCATTTTTGGATGGTATTGCACTGGAATTTATTAAAAAAGGGGTGACTATTGTTGACTGGATGGTAAGGTTATTCAATGTATGTATGATTCACGGTAAGGTGCCTGAGGATTGGTGGAATGCGTGCATAGTGCCATTGTACAAAGGCAAAGGGGATAACAGTGAGTGCTCAAATTACAGAGGTATAACTTTGTTGAGTATTCCTGGTAAATTATATGGGAGGGTATTGATTGAGAGGGTGAAGGCATGTACAGAGCATCAGATTGGGGAAGAGCAGTGTGGTTTCAGAAGTGGTAGAGTATGTGTGAATCAGGTGTTTACGTTGAAGAATGTATGTGAGAAATACTTAGAAAAGCAAATGGATTTGTATATAGCATTTATGGATCTGGAGAAGGCATATGATAGAGTTGATAGAGATGCTCTGTGGAAGGTACTAAGAATATATGGTGTGGGAGGCAAGTTGTTAGAAGCAGTGAAAAGTTTTTATCGAGGATGTAAGGCATGTGTACGTGTAGGAAGAGAGGAAAGTGATTGGTTCTCAGTGAATGTAGGTTTGCGGCAGGGGTGTTTGATGTCTCCATGGTTGTTTAATTTGTTTATGGATGGGGTTGTTAGGGACGTGAATGAAAGAGTTTTGGAAAGAGGGGCAAGTATGAAGTCTGTTGGGGATGAGAGAGCTTGGGAAGTGAGTCAGTTGTTGTTCGCTGATGATATAGCGCTGGTGGCTGATTCATGTGAGAAACTGCAGAAGCTGGTGACTGAGTTTGGTAAAGTGAGTGAAAGAAGAAAGTTAAGAGTAAATGTGAATAAGAGCAAGGTTATTAGGTACAGTAGGGTTGAGGGTCAAGTCAATTGGAAGGTAAGTTTGAATGGAGAAAAACTGGAGGAAGTAATGTGTTTTAGATATCTGGGAGTGCATCTGGCAGCGGATGGAACCATGGAAGCGGAAGTGAATCATAGGGTGGGGGAGGGGGCGAAAATCCTGGGAGCCTTGAAGAATGTGTGGAAGTCGAAAACATTATCTCGGACAGCATAAAAATATATATATATATATATATATAAAATATATATATACATATATATATATATATGTATATATGTGTATATATATATATATATGTATTCATGGGTGGGGTTGTTAGGGAGGTGAATGCAAGAAGTTTGGAAAGAGGGGCAAGTATGCAGTTTGTTGTGAATGAGAGAGTTTCGGAAGTGATTCAGCTGTTGTTCGCTGATGATACAGCGCTGATGGCTGATTTGGGTGAGAAACTGCAGAAGCTGGTGACTGAGTCTGGTAAAGTGTGTGAAAGAAGAAAGTTGAGAGTAAATTTGAATAAGAGTAAGGCTATTACGTACAGTAACGTTGAGGGACAAGTCAATTTGGAGGTAAGTTTGAAAGGAGAAAAACTGGAGGAAGGAAATGTTTTGGGTATCTAGGAGTGAACTTGGCAATGGATGGAACCATGGAAGCGGAAGTGAGTCACAGAGTGGAGGAGGGGGAGACAGTAGTGGGAGCGTTGAAAAGTGTGGGGAAGGCGAGAACATTATCTGGGAAAGCAAAAATGGGTATGTTTGAAGAAATAGGGGTTCCAAAAATGTTATGTGGTTGCGAGACGTGGGCTACAGATAGACTTGTGCAGAGGAGGGTGGATGTGCTGGAAATGAGATGTTTGAGGACAATATCTGGTGTGAGGTGGTTTGATTGAGTAAGTAATTAAAGGGTAAGAGAGATATGTGGTAATAAAACAGTGTCGTTGAGAGAGAAGAAGATGGTGTTTTGAAATGGTTTGGTCACATGGATAGAATGAGTGAGGAAGGATTGACAGAGAGGATGTGTGTCAGAGGTGGAGGGAACGAGGAGAAGTGGGAGACCAAATTGGAGGTGGAAAGATGGAGTGAAAAAAAATTTTGAGTGATCGGGGCCTGAACATGCAGCAGGGTGAAAGGCGTGCAAGAAATAGAGTGAATTGGAACACTGTTGTATACCAGGGTCGGCGTGCTGTCAATGGATTGAACCAATGCTCTGGGTTAAACCATGGAAAGTTTTGTGGGGTCTGGATGTGGAAAGGGAGCTGTGTTTTCGGTACATTATACATGCCAGCTAGAGACTGAGTGTGAAAATATGTGGCCTTTGTTGTCTTTTCCTATCGCTACCTCGTGCACATGCAGGGGGAGGGGGTTGTCATTTCATGTGTGGCGAGGTGGCGACGAGAATGAATAAGGGCAGACAGTATGAAAAATATACATGTGTATATATGTATATGTCTGTGTTTGGACGTGTTTATGTGGGTGTGGGTGGATTGGGTCACTCTTTCCTTTGTTTCTTTGCGCTTCGTCGCTAACGGGGGGGGGGACAGCGACAAAGTATGAAAATAAAATATATGAATATATGAATATATATATATATATATATATATATAAATATATATATACATATATATATATATATATATATATATATATATATATATATATATATATATATATATATATATATATATATATATATATATATATATATATATATATATATATTCCTGATATATATGATAGAGTTCATAGAGATGCTCTGTGGAACGTACTAAGAATATATGGTGTGGGAGGTAAGTTGTTAGAAGCGGTGAAAAGTTTTTATCGAGGATATAAGGCATGTGTTCGTGTAGGAAGAGAGGAAAGTGATTGGTTCTCAGTGAATGTAGGTTTCCGGCAGGGGTGTGTGATGTCTCTATGGTTGTTTAATTTGTTTATGGATGGGGTTGTTAGGGAGGTGAATGAAAGAGTTTTGGAAAGAGGGGCAAGTATGCAGTCTCTCGGGGATGAGAGAGCTTAGGAAGTGAGTCAGTTGTTGTTCGCTGATGATTCAGCGCTAGTGGCTGATTCATGTGAGAAACTGCAGAAGCTGGTGACTGAGTTTGGTAAAGTGTGTGAAAGAAGAAACTTAAGAGTAAATGTGAATAAGACCAAGGTTATTAGGTACATTAGGGTTGAGGGTCAAGTCAATTGAGAGGTAAGTTTGAATGGAGAAAAACTGGAGGAAGTAATGTGTTTTAGATATCTGGGAGTGCATCTGGCAGCGGATGGAACCATGGAAGCGGAAGTGAATCATAGGGTGGGGGAGGGGGCGAAAATCCTGGGAGCCTTGAAGAATGTGTGGAAGTCGAAAACATTATCTCGGACAGCAAAAATGGGTATGTTTGAAGGAATAGTGGTTCCAACAATGTTGTATGGTTGCGAGGCGTGGGCTATGGATAGAGTTGTGCGCAGGAGGGTGGATGTGCTGGAAATGAGATGTTTGAGGACAATATGTGGTGTGAGGTGATTTGATCGAGTAAGTAATGTAAGGGTAAGAGAGATTTGTGGAAATAAGAAGAGCGATGGAGATAATGAGTGAGGAAAGATTGACCAGGAGGATATATGTGTCGGAGGTGGAGGGAACGAGGAGAAGTGGGAGACCCAATTGGATGTGGAAAGATGGAGTGTAAAAGATTTTGAGTGATCGTGGCCTGAACAAGCAGGAGGGTGAAAGGCGTGCAATGAATAGTGTAAATTGGATCGATGTGGTATACCGGGGTCGACGTGCTGTCAATGGATTGAATCAGGGCATGTGAAACGTCTGGGGTAAACCATGGAAAGTTCTGTGGGGCCTGGATGTGGACATGGAGCTGTGGTTTCGGGCATTATTGCATGACAGATAGAGACTGAGTGTGAACGTATGGGGCCTTTGTTGTCTTTTCCTAGCGCTACTTCGCACACATGAGGGCGCAAATGGGGGGGTGATAACAAGCAGTGGTGATGTGAGAAGGAGATTGTTGAATGTGTATGATGATAGAGTGGCAGATATAGGGTGTTTTGTTCGAGGTGGTGTGCAAAGTGAGAGGGTTAGGGAAAATGATTTGGTAAACAGAGAAATGGTTTGGTCACATGGAGATAATGAGTGAGGAAAGATTGATCAAGTGGATATATGTGTCGCAGGTGGAGGGAACGAGTAGAAGTGGGAGACCCAATTGGAGGTGGAAAGATGGAGTGTAAAAGATTTTGAGTGATCGGGGCCTGAACATGCAGGAGGGTGAAAGGTGTGCAAGGAATAGTGTGAATTGGATTGATGTGGTATACAGGGGTCGACGTGCTGTCAATGGATTGAATGAGGGCATGTGAAACGTTTGGGGTAAACCATGGAAAGTTCTGTGGGGCCTGGATGTGGAAAGGGAGCTGTGGTTTCGGGCATTATTGCATGACAGATAGAGACTGAGTGTGAACGAATGGGGCCTTTGTTGTCTTTTCCTAGCGCTACTTCGCACACATGAGGGGGAGGGGGATGTTATTCCATGTGTGGCGGGTTAGCGATGGGAATGAGTAAAGGCAGACAGTGAGAATTGTGTGCATGTATATATATATATGTATATGTCTATGTGTGTATATATATGTGTACATTGAGATGTATGGGTATGTATATTTGCGTGTGGGGACGTGTATGTATATACATGTGTATAGGGGTGGGTTGGGCCATTTCTTTCGTCTGTTTCTTTGCGCTACCTCGCAAACGCGGGAGACAGCGACAAAGCAAAATATAATATATATAATATATTCCTATGAGTCCACAGGAAAAATGAAACAGGAAAAGTTCCCAAGTGCACTTTCGTGTAATAATCACATCATCAGGGGAGACACAAGAGAGAAATATAACAGTCAGTTGATATATTTCTCTCTTGTGTGATGATGTGATTATTACGCGAAAGTGCACTTGGGAACTTTTCGTGTTTCATTTTCCCCGTGGACTCATAGGAATATCTTGATCACGCGCAAAATTGTGATCCTTTCCAATATATATATATATATATATATATATATATATATATATATATACTTCCCGGGCATTCCTCACGTGTCGTAGAAGGCGACTAGAGGGGACGGGAGCGAGGGGCCAGGATTCCTCCCCTCCTTGTATTCTAACTTTCTAAAAATGGGAAACAGAAGGAGTCACGCGGGGAGTGCTCATCCTCCTCGTAGACACAGACTGGAGTGTCTAAATGTGTGTGGATGTAACGAAGATGTGAAAAAAGGAGAGATAGGTAGTATGTTTGAGGAAAGGAACCTGGATGTTTTGGCTCTGAGTGAAACGAAGCTCAAGGGTAAAGGGGAAGAGTGGTTTGGGAATGTCTTGGGAGTGAAGTCAGGGGTTAGTGAGAGGACAAGATCAAGGGAAGGAGTAGCAGTACTCCTGAAACAGGAGTTGTGGGAGTATGTGATAGAATGTAAGAAAGTAAATTCTCGATTAATATGGGTAAAACTGAAAGTTGATGGAGAGAGATGGGTGATTATTGGTGCATATGCACCTTGGCATGAGAAGAAAGATCATGAGAGGCAAGCGTTTTGGGAGGAGCTGAATGAGTGTGTTAGTGGTGTTGATGCACAAGACCGGGTTGTAGTGATGGGTGATTTGAATGCAAAGGTGAGTAATGTGGCAGTTGAGGGAATAATTGGTTTACATGGGGTGTTCAGTGTTGTAAATGGAAATGGTGAAGAGCTTGCAGATTTATGTGCTGAAAAAGGACTGGTGATTGGGAATACCTGGTTTAAAAAGCGAGATATACATAAGTATACGTATGTAAGTAGGAGAGACGGCCAGAGAGCGTTATTGGATTACGTGTTAATTGACAGGCGCGCGAAAGAGAGACTTTTGGATGTTAAAGTGCTGAGAGGTGCAACTGGAGGGATGTCTGATCATTATCTTGTGAAGGCTAAGGTGAAGATGTGTATGGGTTTTCAGAAAAGAAGAGTGAATGTTGGGGTGAAGAGGGTGGTGAGAGTAAGTGAGCTTGCGAAGGAGACTTGTGTGAGGAAGTACCAGGAGAGACTGAGTACAGAATGGAAAAAGGTGAGAACACTGGAAGTAAGGGGAGTGGGGGAGGAATGGTATGTATTTAGGGAATCAGTGATGGATTGCGCAAAAGATGCTTGTGGCATAAGAAGCGTGGGAGGTGGGTTGATTAGAAAGGGTAGTGAGTGGTGGGATGAAGAAGTAAGATTATTAGTGAAAGAGAAGAGAGAGGCATTTGGACGATTTTTGCAGGGAAAAAATGCAATTGAGTGGGAGATGTATAAAAGAAAGACACAGGAGGTCAAGAGAAAGGTGCAAGAGGTGAAAAAGAGGGCAAATGAGAGTTGGGGTGAGAGAGTATCATTAAATTCTAGGGAGAATAAAAAGATGTTCTGGAAGGAGGTAAATAAAGTGCGTAAGACAAGGGAGCAAATGGGAACTTCAGTGAAGTTCAAAGAATATATATATATATATATATATATATATATATATATATATATATATATATATATATATATATATATATATATATATATTCTCTGCCATCGCTGACGACGTCATCATATTTATCTAGTTGCGGCCGCTCATGGGTTGAAACGACCCCTTTAGCAAAATAGGTATTGAGGGGAGGAAAGAATTTTAGAGAAAAATGGTTTTCACCAACTTTCTCTGAGTTGACCAGCAATATTCATTTTGAAATATATTTCTTAAGACAGCTGAATTTTGATTTCCGCTATCGCTCTTTTCAGTAAAATCAATAAAACACTAAATATTGATGTTAATCAACGGAGCATAGATGCACGTAGTGTACTTACCTATCTAAGGGTGGTTACAACAAAAGTTTGCCAAATGAGAGGGATACCACGAAGCGCTCACCAGAGAGAGAGAGAGAGAGAGAGAGAGAGAGAGAGAGAGAGAGAGAGAGAGAGAGAGAGAGAGAGAGAGAGAGAGAGAGAGAGAGAGACCAACAGAAACTATATCAGTCGCTCACTTCGAGCTTCAAAATCAGTAATAGAAATTTGCATAAATAATTCTCTGCCATCACGCTCACCCCTCCCATCTCCGGTAGGAGCCACATGATCACAATTGGAGCACATTTCCATATCATTCCAATTTCAGCCGACAGACAAATAAGGCATTCTTCAATCTAGCGAAACGAATTCACTGACTTATAAAACCAGGCAACAAATCTTTATGAGGGAGTCTGGCCTGCCAAGAAATCCCACCCAATCCTAGCATCACATTTGAATTCCACATTAGAGTTACATCCAGGCGGGAGGAGCTTTCCGCAGTGTGGCTTGGGGGTGCAGGGCGGGGTGTAGATGTGGAATAGGTGGATTTATTTATTGTGGATTTATCAGGAGGTTCACAGAGGCTCTAGAAATCTATTATGGGGGAGCTGTACTACGGGTAATGTTAGGGATTTATAAAGCTGTGTGAGCATATAGGGTTAAAAAGTTTGAAATGTGTAAAAGATTAGTTTGTAGTAGTGAGGAAACATAAAGAATTAGGGGGGGATAAGAGGAAATTAGATTTATTAACGAAGGGAGTTCAGAGAGACTGGGGACTACGTTGGAGTCGAGAGGATTCCTGACCAGGAAAGTTCATGAGAGTAAGGCATAATGTAAAAGGAATGACCGAAGAAGTATTTAGGAAAAGTAGTTAAGATGATTTATTAAGAGAAGAAACATATCCAGTAAAGAGCTACGGAGTCCAGAAGGATCAGCAGACACAAATCCTTCTCTTTACCACAAGTTGTAAACGTAATGTTCCTTAAAGAGATATGGTAAGAAAAAACATAAATATATAAATTATCAAAGGATCTTGAAAATATATGGGAAATGGTGTTCAAGTCTGAAAGATGCACACCTATATATATATATATATATATATATATATATATATATATATATATATATATATATATATATATATATATATATATATATATATATATATATATATATATATATATATATATATATATATATTTTTTTTTTTTGCTTTGTCGCTGTCTCCCGCGTTTGCAAGGTAGCGCAAGGAAACAGACGAAAGAAATGGCCCAACCCACCCCCATACACATGTATATACATACGTCCACACACGCAAATATACATACCTACACAGCTTTCCATGGTTTACCCCAGACGCTTCACATGCCCTGATTCAATCCACTGACAGCACGTCAACCCCGGTATACCACACCACTCCAACTCACTCTATTCCTTGCCCTCCTTTCACCCTCCTGCATGTTCAGGCCCCGATCACACAAAATCTTTTTCACTCCATCTTTCCACCTCCAATTTGGTCTCCCTCTTCTCCTCGTTCCCTCCACCTCCGACACATATATCCTCTTGGTCAATCTTTCCTCACTCATTCTCTCCATGTGACCAAACCATTTCAAAACACCCTCCTCTGCTCTCTCAACCACGCTCTTTTTATTTCCACACATCTCTCTTACCCTTACGTTACTTACTCGATCAAACCACCTCACACCACACATTGTCCTCAAACATCTCATTTCCAGCACATCCATCCTCCTGCGCACCACTCTATCCATAGTCCACGCCTCGCAACCATACAACATTGTTGGAACCACTATTCCTTCAAACATACCCATTTTTGCTTTCCGAGATAATGTTCTCGACTTCCACACATTCTTCAAGGCTACCAGAATTTTCGCCCCCTCCCCCATCCTATGATCCACTTCCGCTTCCATGGTTCCATCCGTTGCCAGATCCACTCCCAGATATCTAGAACACTTTACTTCCTCCAGTTTTTCTCCATTCAAACTCACCTCCCAATTGACTTGACCCTCAACCCTACTGTACCTAATAACCTTGCTCTTATCCACATTTACTCTTAACTTTCTTCTTTCACACACTTTACCAAACTCAGTCACCAGCTTCTGCAGTTTCTCACATGAATCAGCCACCAGCGCTGTATCATCAGCGAACAACAACAGATTCACTTCCCAAGCTCTCTCATCCCAAACAGACTTCATACTTGCCCCTCTTTCCAAAACTCTTGCATTCACCTCCCTAACAACCCAATCCATAAACAAATTAAACAACCATGGAGACATCACACACCCCTGCCGCAAACCTACATTCACTGAGAACCAATCACTTTCCTCTCTTCCTACACGTACACAAGCCTTACATCCTCGATAAAAACTTTTCACTGCTTCTAACAACTTGCCTCCCACACCATATATTCTTAATACCTTCCACAGAGCATCTCTATCAACTCTATCATATGCCTTCTCCAGATCCATAAATGCTACATACAAATCCATTTGCTTTTCTAAGTATTTCTCACATACATTCTTCAAAGCAAACACCTGATCCACACATGCTCTACCACTTCTGAAACCACACTGCTCTTCCCCAATCTGATGCTCTGTACATGCCTTCACCCTCTCAATCAATACCCTCCCATATAATTTACCAGGAATACTCAACAAACTTATACCTCTGTAATTTGAGCACTCACTCTTATCCCCTTTGCCTTTGTACAATGGCACTATGCACGCATTCCGCCAATCCTCAGGCACCTCACCATGAGTCATACATACATTAAATAACCTTACCAACCAGTCAACAATACAGTCACCCCCTTTTTTAATAAATTCCACTGCAATACCATCCAAACTGCTGCCTTGCCGGCTTTCATCTTCCGCAAAGCTTTTACTACCTCTTCTTTGTTTACCAAATCATTTTCCCTAACCCTCTCACTTTGCACACCACCTCGACCAAAACACCCTATATCTGCCACTCTATCATCAAACACATTCAACAAACCTTCAAAATACTCACTCCATCTCCTTCTCACATCACCACTACTTGTTATCACCTCCCCATTTGCGCCCTTCACTGAAGTTCCCATTTGCTCCCTTGTCTTACGCACTTTATTTACCTCCTTCCAGAACATCTTTTTATTCTCCCTAAAATTTAATGATACTCTCTCACCCCAACTCTCATTTGCCCTTCTTTTCACCTCTTGCACCTTTCTCTTGACCTCCTGTCTCTTTCTTTTATACATCTCCCACTCAATTGCATTTTTTCCCTGCGAAAATCGTCCAAATGCCTCTCTCTTCTCTTTCACTAATACTCTTACTTCTTCATCCCACCACTCACTACCCTTTCTAATCAACCCACCTCCCACTCTTCTCATGCCACAAGCATCTTTTGCGCAATCCATAACTGATTCCCTAAATACATCCCATTCCTCCCCCACTCCCCTTACTTCCATTGTTCTCACCTTTTTCCATTCTGTACTCAGTCTCTCCTGGTACTTCCTCACACAAGTCTCCTTCGCAAGCTCACTTACTCTCACCACCCTCTTCACCCCAACATTCACTCTTCTTTTCTGAAAACCCATACAAATCTTCACCTTAGCCTCCACAAGGTAATGATCAGACATCCCTCCAGTTGCACCTCTCAGCACATTAACATCCAAAAGTCTCTCTTTCGCGCGCCTGTCAATTAACACGTAATCCAATAACGCTCTCTGGCCATCTCTCCTACTTACATAAGTATACTTATGTATATCTCGCTTTTTAAACCAGGTATTCCCAATCATCAGTCCTTTTTCAGCACATAAATCTACAAGCTCTTCACCATTTCCATTTACAACACTGAACACCCCATGTATACCAATTATTCCCTCAACTGCCACATTACTCACCTTTGCTTTCAAATCACCCATCACTATAACCCAGTCTCGTGCATCAAAACCACTAACACACTCATTCAGCTGCTCCCAAAACACTTGCCTCTCATGATCTTTCTTCTCTTGCCAAGGTGCATATGCACCAATAATCACCCATCTCTCTCCATCAACTTTCAGTTTTACCCATATTAATCGAGAATTTACTTTCTTACATTCTATCACATACTCCCACAACTCCTGTTTCAGGAGTATTGCTACTCCTTCCCTTGCTCTTGTCTTCTCACTAACCCCTGACTTTACTCCCAAGACCTTCCCAAACCACTCTTCCCCTTTACCCTTGAGCTTCGTTTCACTCAGAGCCAAAACATCCAGGTTCCTTTCCTCAAACATACTATCTCTCCTTTTTTCACATCTTGGTTACATCCACACACATTTAGGCACCCCAATCTGAGCCTTCGCGGAGGATGAGCACTCCCCGCGTGACTCCTTCTTCTGTTTCCCATTTTAGAAAGTTAAAAAAGTACAAGGAGGGGAGGATTTCTGGCCCCCCGCTCCCGTCCCCTCTAGTCCCTTTCTACGGCACGCGAGGAATGCGTGGGAAGTATTATTTCACCCCTATCCCCATGGATAATATATATATATATATATATATATATATATATATATATATATATATATACACATACACACACATACACACACATACGCACATTCACACACACACACACACATACATATATATACATATGAAAAATGTAAGAAAGAATTTAGAAAACTGAAACTTCTAGCTTGAAATGAAATGAAAAATGAATGTCACATACTGGTTCAACCTCTGGCTATGGAAAAAGGAAATGTATAATTCATTTACACAAACGTCAATAGTAGTTCTCATCAATTTAACCACTGTATCAATAAGCTTCAATGTCTAAGCTACATTTTTTTCCAATTTCACTATTTTCTTGTCAAAGCACCATGTATGAAAACTATCACTCCAGTAACACAAATATAAACATTTACTTCCCCTTTAAAAAAGTTCTGGGGAAGTCTGTCTCGATGCACTGCGGGACACTCTACCACCTGGCGAGGTTTGTATTGCAATGGTTCTTGATTCACAAACGTAGTAGCATCACTGGTGGGCCAAGGTAGAACTGACTTGCTCCTTGCTCCTATGTTCTCTGTAAATGGATTTGGTGGTAGAGGAGCATGCCTTTCATTCCTTGTTACAGCCAACTTAGGATCCATGTTGTACTGCAGTGCTGCATGCTTCATAGCCACCATGTAAGTGAGACAAAAGATTGTTGTTGGTTATAAGGAGTGTAAGAGAGTAGGTAGCAGTAGGAGAAAGACGTGGTAGAAGCCGCAGCTGGTTGTGGCTGACGTCTAATAATGACACAGTCGGTAGATATTCGAGTGCTGAAGCATCCTCCAGTTCACAATGGCTTAATTCTAAGATATATATATATATATATATATATATATATATATATATATATATATATATATATATATATATATATATATATATATATATATATATATATATATATATATATATATATATATATATATATATATATATATATATATATATATATATATATCTTATATATATATATATATCTTATATATATATATATATATATATATATATATATATATATATATATATATATATATATATATATATATATATATATATATATATATATATATATATATATATATATATATATATATATATATATATATATATATATATATATATATATATATATATATATATATATATATATATATATATATATATATATATATTATCCCTGGGGATAGGGGTGAAAGAATACTTCCCACGCATTCCTCGCGTGTCGTAGAAGGCGACTAGAAGGGACGGGAGTGGGGGGCCAGAAATCCTCCCCTCCTTGTATTTTTTAACTTTCTAAAATGGGAAACAGAAGAAGGAGTCACGCGGGGAGTGCTCATCCTCCTCGAGGGCTCAGACTGGGGTGTCTAAATGTGTGTGGATGTAACCAAGATGTGAAAAAAGGAGAGATAGGTAGTGTGTTTGAGGAAAGGAACCTGGATGTTTTGGCTCTGAGTGAAACGAAGCTCAAGGGTAAAGGGGAAGAGTTGTTTGGGAATGTCTTGGGAGTAAAGTCAGGGGTTAGTGAGAGGACAAGAGCAAGGGAAGGAATAGCACTACTCCTGAAACAGGAGTTGTGGGAGTATGTGATAGAATGTAAGAAAGTAAATTCTCGATTAATATGGGTAAAACTGAAAGTTGATGGAGAGAGATGGGTGATTATTGGTGCATATGCACCTGGGCATGAGAAGAAAGATCATGACAGCAAGTGTTTTGGGAGGAGCTGAATGAGTGTGTTAGTGGTTTTGATGCACGAGACCGGGTTATAGTGATGGGTGATTTGAATGCAAAGTTGAGTAATGTGGCAGTTGAAGGAATAATTGGTATATATGCGGTGTTCAGTGTTGTAAATGGAAATGGTGAAGAGCTTGTAGATTTATGTGCTGAAAAAGGACTGGTGATTGGGAATACCTGGTTTAAAAAGCGAGATAAAAATAAGTAATATAATATAAATAATGTAAACGTAATATAATATAAATAATATAAAATAATATAAACGGCGATCAAATTTAAAGAGGGAAATCAGCACCACAAGTAAAGCATCCTCCTCGAAGGCTCAGAGTGGGGTGCCTAAATGTGTGTGGATGTAACCAAGAGGTGAAGACCCTTACTGGAAAAACAATCACTCTTGAAGTAGAACCTTCAGACACAATTGAAAATGTGAAGGAAAATAGTGAAATTGGAGAAAAATGTAGCTTAGACATTGAAGCTTATTGATACAGTGGTTAAATTGATGAGAACTGCTATTGACGTTTGTGTAAATAAATTATACATTTCCTTTTTTCCATAGCCAGAGGTTGAACCATTATGTGACATTCTTTTTTTTCATTCATTTCAAGCTAGAAGTTTCAGTTTTCTAAATTATTTCTTACATTTCTCATATGTATATATATGTATGTGTGTGTGTGTGTGTGTATATGTGCGTATGTATGTGTATGTGTGTGTATGTGTATATGTATATATATATGTATATTATCCCTGGGGATAGGGGTGAAAGAATACTTCCCACGTATTCCTCGCGTGTCGTAGAAAGCGACTAGAGAGGACGGGAGCGGGGGGCCAGAAATCCTCCGCTCCTTGTATTAACTTTCTAAAATGGGAAACAGAAGAAGGAGTCACGCGGGGAGTGCTCATCCTCCTCGAAGGCTCAGAGTGGGGTGCCTAAATGTGTGTGGATGTAACCAAGATGTGAAAAAAGGAGAGATAGGTAGTATGTTTGAGGAAAGGAACCTGGATGTTTTGGCTCTGAGTGAAACGAAGCTCAAGGGTAAAGGGGAAGAGTGGTTTGGGAATGTCTGGGGAGTAAAGTCAGGGGTTAGTGAGAGGACAAGATCAAGGGAAGGAGTAGCAATACTCCTGAAACAGGAGTTGTGGGAGTATGTGATAGAGTGTAAGAAAGTAAATTCTCGATTAATATGGGTAAAACTGAAAGTTGATGGAGAGAGGTGGGTGATTATTGGTGCATATGCACCTGGGCATGAGAAGAAAGATCAAGAGAGGCAAGTGTTTTGGGAGCAGCTGAATGAGTGTGTTAGTGGTTTTGATGCACGAGACCGGGTCATAGTGATGGGTGATTTGAATGCAAAGGTGAGTAATGTGGCAGTTGAGGGAATAATTGGTATACATGGGGTGTTCAGTGTTGTAAATGGAAATGGTGAAGAGCTTGTAGATTTATGTGCTGAAAAAGGACTGATGATTGGGAATACCTGGTTTAAAAAGCGAGATATACATAAGTATACTTATGTAAGTAGGAGAGATGGCCAGAGAGCGTTATTGGATTACGTGTTAATTGACAGGCGTGCGAAAGAGAGACTTTTGGATGTTAATGTGCTGAGAGGTGCAACTGGAGGGATGTCTGATCATTATCTTGTGGAGGCTAAGGTGAAGATTTGTATGGGTTTTCAGAAAAGAAGAGTGAATGTTGGGGTGAAGAGGGTGGTGAGAGTAAGTGAGCTTGAGAAGGAGACCTGTGTGAGGAAGTACCAGGAGAGACTGAGTACAGAATGGAAAAAGGTGAGAACAATGGAAGTAAGGGGAGTGGGGGAGGAATGGGATGTATTTAGGGAATCAGTGATGGATTGCGCAAAAGATGCTTGTGGCATGAGAAGAGTGGGAGGTGTGTTGATTAGAAAGGGTAGTGAGTGGTGGGATGAAGAAGTATTAGTGAAAGAGAAGAGAGAGGCATTTGGACGATTTTTGCAGGGAAAAAATGCAATTGAGTGGGAGATGTATAAAAGAAAGAGACAGGAGGTCAAGAGAAAGGTGCAAGAGGTGAAAAGAAGGGCAAATGAGAGTTGGGGTGAGAGAGTATCATTAAATTTTAGGGAGAATAAAAAGATGTTCTGGAAGGAGGTAAATAAAGTGCGTAAGAGAAGGGAGCAAATGGGAACTTCGGTGAAGGGCGCAAGTGGGGAGGTGATAACAAGTAGTGGTGATGTGAGAAGGAGATGGAGTGAGTATTTTGAAGGTTTGTTGAATGTGTTTGATGATAGAGTGGCAGATATAAGGTGTTTTGGTCGAGGTGGTGCGCAAAGTGAGAGGGTTAGGGAAAATGATTTGGTAAACAGAGAAGACGTAGTGAAAGCTTTGCGGAAGATGAAAGCCGGCAAGGCAGCAGGTTTGGATGGTATTGCAGTGGAATTTATTAAAAAAGGGGGTGACTGTATTGTTGACTGGTTGGTAAGGTTATTTAATGTATGTATGACTCATGGTGAGGTGCATGAGGATTGGCGGAATGCGTGCATAGTGCCATTGTACAAAGGCAAAGGGGATAAGAGTGAGTGCTCAAATTACAGAGGTATAAGTTTGTTGAGTATTCCTGGTAAATTATATGGGAGGGTATTGATTGTGAGGGTGAAGGCATGTACAGAGCATCAGATTGGGGAAGAGCAGTGTGGTTTCAGAAATGGTAGAGGATGTGTGGATCAGGTGTTTGCTTTGAAGAATGTATGTGAGAAATACTTAGAAAAGCAAATGGATTTGTATGTAGCATTTATGGATCTGGAGAAGGCATATGATAGAGTTGATAGAGATGCTCTGTGGAAGGTATTAAGAATATATGGTGTGGGAGGCAAGTTGTTAGAAGCAGTGAAAAGTTTTTATCGAGGATGTAAGGCATGTGTACGTGTAGGAAGAGAGGAAAGTGATTGGTTCTCAGTGAATGTAGGTTTGCGGCAGGGGTGTGTGATGTCTCCATGGTTGTTTCATTTGTTTATGGATGGGGTTGTTAGGGAGGTGAATGCAAGAGTTTTGGAAAGAGGGGCAAGTATGAAGTCTGTTAGGGATGAGAGAGCTTGGGAAGTGAGTCAGTTGTTGTTCGCGGATGATACAGCGCTGGTGGCTGATTCATGTGAGAAACTGCAGAAGCTGGTGACTGAGTTTGGAAAAGTGTGTGGAAGAATAAAGTTAAGAGTAAATGTGAATAAGAGCAAGGTTATTAGGTACAGTAGGGTTGAGGGTCAAGTCAATTGGGAGGTGAGTTTGAATGGAGAAAAACTGGAGGAAGTGAAGTGTTTTAGATATCTGGGAGTGGATCTGGCAGCGGATGGAACCATGGAAGCGGAAGTGGATCATAGGGTGGGGGAGGGGGCGAAAATCCTGGGGGCCTTGAAAAATGTGTGGAAGTCGAGAACATTATCTCGGAAAGCAAAAATGGGTATGTTTGAAGGAATAGTGGTTCCAACAATGTTGTATGGTTGCGAGGCGTGGGCTATGGATAGAGTTGTGCGCAGGAGGATGGATGTTCTTTAAATGAGATGTTTGAGGACAATGTGTGGTGTGAGGTGGTTTGATCGAGTGAGTAACGTAAGGGTAAGAGAGATGTGTGGAAATAAAAAGAGCGTGGTTGAGAGAGCAGAAGAGGGTGTTTTGAAGTGGTTTGGGCACATGGAGAGGATGAGTGAGGAAATATTGACCAAGAGGATATATGTGTCGGAGGTGGAGGGAACGAGGAGAAGAGGGAGACCAAACTGGAGGTGGAAAGATGGAGTGAAAAAGATTTTGTGTGATCGGGGCCTGAACATGCAGGAGGGTGAAAGGAGGGCAAGGAATAGAGTGAGTTGGAGCGATGTGGTATACCGAGGTTGACGTGCTGTCAGTGGATTGAATCAGGGCATGTGAAGCGTCTGGGGTAAACCGTGGAAGGCTGTGTAGGTATGTATATTTGCGTGTGTGGACGTATGTATATACATGTGTATGGGGGGGGGTTGCTCCATTTCTTTCGTCTGTTTCCTTGCGCTACCTCGCAAACGCGGGAGACAGCGACAAAGTATTATAATAATAATAATAATAATAATAATAATAATAATAAATAAGTATACGTATGTAAGTAGGAGTGACGGCCAGAGAGCGTTATTGGATTACGTGTTAATTGATAGATGCACTAAAGAGAGACTTTTGGATGTTAATGTGCTGAGAGGTGCAACTGGAGGGATGTCTGATCATTATCTTGTGGAGGCGAAGGTGAAGATTTGTGGGGGTTTTCAGAAAAGAAAAGAGAATGTTGGGGTGAAGAAAGTGGTGAGAGTAAGTGAGCTTGGGAAGGAGGCTTGTGTGAGGAAGTACCAGGAGAGACTGAGTACAGAATGGAAAAAGGTGAGAACAAAGGAGGTAAGGGGAGTGGGGGAGGAATGGGATGTATTTAGGGAAGCAGTGATGGATTGCGCAAAAGATGCTTGTGGCATGAGAAGCGTGGGAGGTAGGTTGATGAGAAAAGGTAGTGAGTGGTGGGATGAACAAGTAAGATTATTAGTGAAAGAGAAGAGAGAGGTATTTGGACGATTATTTTGAAGGTTTGACGAGTATTTTGAAGGTTTGTTGAATGTGTCTGATGATAGAGTGGCAGATATAGGGTGTTTTGGTCGAGGTGGTGTGCAAAGTGAGAGGTTTAGGGAAAATGATTTGGTAAACAGAGAAGAGGTAGTAAAAGCTTTACGGAAGATGAAAGCCGGCAAGGCAGCAGGTTTGGATGGTATTGCAGTAGAATTTATTAAAAAAGGGGGAGACTGTATTGTTGACTGGTTGGTAAGGTTATTTAATGTATGTATCATTCACGGTGAGGTGCCTGAGGATTGGCGGAATGCTTGCATAGTGCCATTGTACAAAGGCAAAGGGGATAACAGTGAGTGCACAAATTACAGAGGTATAAGTTTGTTGAGTATTCCTGGTAAATTATATGGGAGGGTATTGATTGAGAGGGTGAAGGCATGTACAGAGCATCATATTGGGGAAGAGCAGTGTGGTTTCAGATGTGGTAGAGGATGTGTGGATCAGGTGTTTGCTTTGAAGAATGTAGGTGAGAAATACTTAGAAAAACAAATGGATTTGTATGTAGCATTTATGGATCTGGAGAAGGCATATGATAGAGTTGATAGAGATGCTCTGTGGAAGGTATTAAGAATATATGGTGTGGGAGTCAAGTTGTTAGAAGCAATGAAAAGTTTTTATCGAGTATGTAAGGCATGTGTACGTGTAGGAAGAGAGAAAAGTGATTGGATCTCAGAAAATGTAGGTTTGCGCCAGGGTTGTGTGATGTCTCCATGGTTGTTTAATTTGTTTATGGATGGGGTTGTTAGGGAGGTGAATGCAAGAGTTTTGGAAAGAGGGGCAAGTATGCAGTTTGTTCTGGATGAGATAGCTTGGGAAGTGAGTTGTTGTTCGCTGATGATACAGTGCTGGTGGCTGATTCATGTAAGAAACTGCCGAAGCTGGTGACTGAGTTTGGTAAAGTGTGTGAAAGAAGAAAGTTGAGAGTAAATGTGAATAAGAGCAAGGTTATTAGGTACAGTAGGGTTTAGGTTCAAGTCAACTGGGAGGTAAGTTTGAATGGAGAAAAACTGGAGGAAGTAAAGTGTTTTAGATATCTGGGAGTGGATCTGGCAGCGGATGGAACCATGGAAGCGGAAGTGAATCATAGGGTGGGGGAGGGGGCGAAAATCCTGGGAGCCTTGAAGAATGCGTGGAAGTCGAGAACATTATCTCGGAAAGGAAAAATGGGTATGTTTGAAGGAATAGTAGTTCCAACAATGTTGTATGGTTGCGAGGCGTGGGCTATGGATAGAGTTGTGCGCAGGAGGGTGGATATGCTGGAAATGAGATGTTTGAGGACAATGTGTGGTGTGAGGTGATTTGATCGAGTAAGTAATGTAAGGGTAAGAGAGATTTGTGGAAATAAAAAGATCGTGGTTGAGAGAGCAGAAGAGGGTGTTTTGAAATGGTTTGGGCACATGGAGAGAATGAGTGAGGAAAGATTGACCACGAGGATATATGTGTCGGAGGTGGAGGGAACTAGGAGAAGTGGGAGACCAAATTGGAGGTGGAAAGATGGAGTGAAAAAGATTTTGAGGGAACGGGGCCTGAACATGCAGGAGGGTGAAAGTCGGGCAAGGAATAGAGTTAATTGGATCGATGTGGTATACCGGGGTTGACGTGCTGTCAGTGGATTGAATAAGAGCATGTGAAGCGTCTGGAGAAGGCATATGATAGAGTTGATAGAGATGCTCTGTGGAAGGTATTAAGAATATATGGTGTGGGAGGCAAGTTGTTAGAAGCAGTGAAAAGTTTTTATCGAGGATATAAGGCATGTGTACGTGTAGGAAGAGAGGAAAGTGATTGGTTCTCAGTGAATGTAGGTTTGCGGCAGGGGTGTGTGATGTCTCCATGGTTGTTTAATTTGTTTATGGATGGGGTTTTAGGGAGGTGAATGCAAGAGTTTTGGAAAGAGGGGCAAGTATGAAGTCTGTTGGGGATGAGAGAGCTTGGGAAGTGAGTCAGTTGTTGTTCGCTGATGATACAGCGCTGGTGGCTGATTCATGTGAGAAACTGCAGAAGCTGGTGACTGAGTTTGGTAAAGTGTGTGAAAGAAGAAAGTTAAGAGTAAATGTGATTAAGAGCAAGGTTATTAGGTACAGTAGGGTTGAGGGTCAAGTCAATTGTGAGGTGAATTTGAATGGAGAAAAACTGGAGGAAGTGAAGTGTTTTAGATATCTGGGAGTGGATCTGGCAGCGGATGGAACCATGGAAGCGGAAGTGGATCATAGGATGGGGGAGGGGGCGAAAATTCTGGGAGCCTTGAAGAATGTGTGGAAGTCGAGAAAATTATCTCGGAAAGCAAAAATGGGTATGTTTGAAGGAATAGTGGTTCCAACAATGTTGTATGGTTGCGAGGCGTGGGCTATGGAAAGAGTGGTGCGCAGGAGGATGGATGTGCTGGAAATGAGATGTTTGAGGACAATGTGTGGTGTGAGGTGGTTTTATCGAGTAAGTAACGTAAGGGTAAGAGAGATGTGTGGAAATAAAAAGAGCGTGGTTGAGAGAGCAGAAGAGGGTGTTTTAAAATGGTTTGGGCACATGGAGAGAATGAGTGAGGAAAGATTGACCAAGAGGATATATGTGTCTGAGGTGGAGGGAACGAGGAGAAGAGGGAGACCAAATTGGAGGTGGAGAGATGTAGTGAAAAAGATTTTGTGTGATCGGGGCCTGAACATGCAGGAGGGTGAAAGGAGGGCAAGGAATAGAGTGAACTGGAGCGATGTGGTATACCGGGGTTGACGTGCTGTCAGTGGATTGAATCAGGGCATGAGAAGCGTCTGGGGTAAACCATGGAAAGCTGTGTAGGTATGTATATTTGCGTGTGTGGACGTATGTATATACATGTGTATGGGGGTGGGTTGGGCCATTTTTTTCGTCTGTTTCCTTGCGTTACCTCGCAAACGCGGGAGACAGCGACAAAGCAAAAAAAAAAAAAAAAAGAAAAAAAAAAAAATATATATATATATATATATATATATATATATATATATATATATATATATATATATATATATATATATATATATATATATATATATATATATATATATATATATATATGTATATATATATATATATATATATATATATATATATATATATATATATATATATATATATATATATATATATATATATATATATATATATATATATATATATATATATATATATATATATATATATATATATATATATATATATATATATATATATATATATATATATATATATATATATATATATATATATATATATATGTATAATCAAATCAGGTGTCGTAGAACAGTCTCATGAAATCTTATAATGAATGTTAAAAAACCCAGCCAAGTTGCCTAAGTCCCTAAAGTTTCCAAATCTAATTAAGCCAACTTAACCAATCCGATCAAAATTTCCTTAACTAAATAAGAGAATGCAGCAATTGTCACCTAACCAACTTAAGAATCCTAATGTAATCAAACATCATAACATCACCAACCTAACCGTAACCCTCTAGTAGATGTTTGTCCTTCGAACCTCCCTAGGTTTTTATATGACCACCTTGCTTGTAGCCGTGGTTCTGAATGGTTTTTGTGTCTATGTATCTCTCAGGGATGAGACACGGCCCCATGTACCCTCTATGCTTCCTTACTCCCCCCGGGGATCTGACCCTCTTCCTTTCACTCCTTCCACTTTCCCGTTCCTGCTCCATACCTACAACCATTTCCTCTCATCTGTCACTTTTCCTCTCCCTCTATTTACATTCCCTCTACTGTCCCATCCCCACAATCTTGCCCGTACCCTTAACCTCCACCAGACTTCAGCTATAGAAAATATAAGCTTTCTATGCTTGTTAGTATTAATGTATATATATGCATTACTTGCCGCATAGCTCCTGCATATGAAGAAAAGCACACTAACAAACGGAATTATGATTGTAATGAGGCATCTAGCGGCAAAGCGAGAATCATTATGTTCTATACTGAGGAGAGGGCATACAAAATGTCCGAGAAAACTGACCGCAGAGAATTTGGCCGGCGGTACAGCCATTCCTCCCTTCCCTCTAGCTCTCACCCTCCCTCTTCTACCTCCCCTTTCACTCCCTCCTACTACTTTACTTTCATCCTGCCAGCGTCTCTTCCGCTACTCTCTCTCTCTCTCTCTCTCTCTCTCTCTCTCTCTCTCTCTCTCTCTCTCTCTCTCTCTCTCTCTCTCTCTCTCTCTCTCTCTCTCTCAATTGAAGAGAACAGAAGAAGGGTTGTCTCCATTACGAAAATGATTAACAAGATGCAGTGGTGTATGAAAGAAGGAAGGAGATATTGAGATATACCAGTTCCAGGTGAGAAAATGAAGACAAAGACAGCAGACACTAGGGACATAAAATGTTTGTAAGATAAGGTAAAAAGAAAAGAAAATTTGATATGACTGTGCAAGAGACAAGCGTCAAAGAGGAGTCACAAAGAGAAAGAGGAATGAAAATAAAAGATGAATAGTTACTGTTCAAAAAAATGGAAAATGATTGATGAAAATGAGAGAAAGAGAGAGAGAGAGAGAGAGAGAGAGAGAGAGAGAGAGAGAGAGAGAGAGAGAGGAGGGTCAGTTGGCCGAGCTGGCATCAATCAATACTGTCTTACGCCGCCCTGACAAAGCCCTATTACATCCGGCTCAGGAAATGGACGCTGGTGGTATTGCTCTGGCATATGCTCGGCCACGCTCTCTGGGGAGGTATGCTCTGTTCACCGCGGAGATGCAAGCTCGCTCATGCCGCTTCCTTTACAAAGAGACACATCCTCTGTCGTGTTCATGAAAAAGGGTAATGCTGTTCTTATCAGAGAAAGTAGATGTACTTTGTGTCAGATGATAATTCTCGGTAAAATTTACTCCATTATAGAGTTAACGTAACTCATAATGATATGAGCCTACATCGGGAACTATGGTGACTACTACATATACGGGCACAGCATATCCTTATTCAGGGAATGATTTTTGTTTCAGCATGAAGAGGCGAGCGGTGTGTGTGTGTGTGTGTGTGTGTGTGTGTGTGTGTGTGTGTGTGTCATTACTCTTAGTGATCTTTATATTTGTGTGTTACGAGGAGAGTTATTTCAATCAAGCTTTCGCCTTCATAAAGGCAACATCAGGAATCTACAAATAAGACAAAAAACTGCGTCACAAAATTTGTATATGAAATATGAAATACAAACATGTGTATAAAAAACAAACGGCAGTACATAGAACGTAAGGAGGTGAGGGAAAACACTATAAACGATACGAATCAATAATACTATGACGGATAATATGAGATACAAACTGAATACAAAATATGATTGCAGAAATATAGATGATACAGAAGAGGTGACACAGAACAATCTTACACAAAGTAGGGATATAGACCATCCAACACTAAATACACTTAGGTTATGCGAAACCGTTATTGTCCGGGCGCGGCGTCAAGCTAGTTTGATTCTTTCTGACTTTCATAACCTTGAGGTATTGTGGCCAGAAACTGAAATGCGATTGATGAATGCAAGAATATCTGTTTGACAATACATTGCAACAGTCATGAAATATGTTCGCTCGTACTGAACAACAATCTGATGAGCCGCTTTGGAAGTTTGCGTTGTACCGACGTGGTCGATCAGTACCGATGTAATATTGGGGACTGTCAGCCTCACTACATAAACTGCAATGGACATACAACCTACACCCTCAGCCGCCGCGTCTCGCTCCACTTACAAGAAGGTGGAATCAAACATCATGAACAAAAGCATGAAACGGGACTAACGAGAGATGATTGTTAATAACATCAGAATCATTACTAGTTGAAGTGATCAGAGGAGGCCACAGATATCAGAAGCTATTCACAATAGGAAGAAAACACTTGTCACCGACTTCCAAACAAACAAGGCGAATGCTATACAACTCTTTGATGGCCCGCCAGTAAGACGTAGATCTCATGCCGTTTTACGACAAATAGAATACGTCAGTGACCAGCCACAAGCTACAGAGTCCTCTATTTCAGGACGGGAGGAACGCGTCACTGACCCATGCTGTCCTGTCCTGGGTTACGGAAGTTAGAGAGAGTAAGACAAGCGCGACCCAACTTCAACCTCATATCCGGATGATAACGGTCTCGCTTGGCCCAACTTAACATATTTAGTGACAGACTGTCTACATTCCTACCTCGTTAATTATCTTTCTTCTGTGTTTCCTCAACTGCCAGTTCTATATTTCTGTTTCCGTCTTCTGTATTTAGATTGTAACATGATACCCGTCATATTCCTGTTGATTTGTATCGCTTTTGGTGTTTCCCTTACGTTTTATGTGCCATGTACTGCGTTTGGGAAAATGAAACTTAATAAGTCCCCAAGTGCACTTTCGTGAGATAATCACATCACGGGAGACAAAAGACAGAAATATAAGTCATTTGATATAAAACGAAGAGACGTAGCCAGGACGCCATTTCGTAAACATGTGATTGCCCAAGACAGACAACGAGCGTATCATAAACTTATTATGTGGACAAGAAGGTGAATTTTTCACAAATTTTATCAACAATAAAGTTATCCAATTTGTATAGACCTTCACTAATATTAAGATTAAAATTCTTTGTGTATTTAACAAAAGAAGATTCAATAATATTTCTGGTGGTACTGGAGTTAAAGTAAATAACTGAGATTGCATTACTCCAGTCAATGCAATGATCGTAGTTTTTAACTTGATTGAACAAGCCATTGATTCTTGTCCTATTCTTATACTATATTTATGTTGCTTAAGTCTGACAGAAAGACCTTACCAGTCTGCCCAACATGAAACTTATCACAAATTCCACATGGCACTTTATAGATGCATCCACGAGAATTTTCTGGTGAGTTCCTGATTAAGATATTCTTTATAGCGTTATTGTTGCTGAAGGCAACATTTACATTAAAGGAATTAAACAACCTGGCAAGTGAAGTAAAATTATTATTGAAAGGGAGACCTTAAAGGTTCTTGGTGTCAATGGGATGTTTGGGCTCAACTCTATAAAATGATTTCTTTGCTAACTAAAGGGATTTATCAATGAAAGACCTAGGGTACTTTAACTTAGATCCATTAGATAATATCTTCTCAAACTCATCATCAGTAAACTCTGGACTGCAAATACGTAATTATTACTTATTACAACATGACAGAGTTAAATTATTATTTCAGTCTATGTTCCTTAGATAGGGGAGAAAGAATACTTCCCACGCATTCTCCACATGTCGTAGAAGACGACTAGAGGAGACGGGAGCAGGGAAGCTAGAAACCCTCCTCTCCTTGTATTTTAACTTTCTAAAGGGGAAAACAGAAGAGGGAGTCATGTTGGGAGTGCTCATCCTCCTCGAAGGCTCAGACGGGGGTGCCTAAATGTGTGTGAATGTAACAAAGATGAGAAAAAGGAGAGATAGGTAGTATGCTTGAGGAGAAGAGCCTGGATGTTTTGGCTCTGAGTGAAACTAAGCTCAAGGGTAAAGGGGAAGAGTGGTTTGGGAATGTCTTGGGAGTAAAGTCACGGATTGATGAGAGGACAAGAGCAAAGGAAGGAGTAGCACTACTCCTGAAGCAGGAGTTGTGGGAGTATGTGATAGAGTGTAAGAAAGTAAACTCTAGATTGATATGGGTCAAACTGAAATTGGATGGAGAGAGATAGGTGATTATTGGTGCCTATGCACTTGGTCATGAGAAGAAAGGTCATGAGAGGCAAGTATTTTGGAAGCAGCTGAGTGAGTGTGTTAGCAGTTTTGATGCACTAGACCGGGTTATAGTGATGGGTGATTTGAATGTAAAGGTGAGTAATGTGGCAGTTGAGGGTATAATTGGTGCACATAGGGTGTTCAGTGTTGTAAATGGAAATAGTGAGGAGCTTGTAGATTTGTGTGCTGAATAAGGATAGTTAATTGGGAATACCTGGTTTAAAATGAGAGGTATACATAAGTATACGTAGGTAAATAGGAGAGATGGCCAGAGAGCGTTAATGGATTAATTGATAGGCACGCGAAAAAGACTTTTAGATGTTAATGTGCTGAGAGGAGTAACTGGAGGGATGTCTGAGCACTGTCTTGTGGAAGCGAAGGTGAAGATTTGTAGAGGTTTTCAGAAAAAAAGAGAGAATGTTGGGGTGAAGAAGGTGGTGAGATTAAGTGAGCTTGGAAAGGAGACTTGTGTGAGGAAGTACCAGGAGAGATTGAGTGTAGAATTTAAAAATGTGAGATCAAATGACGTAAGGGGAGTGGGGGAGGAATGGGATGTATTTAGGGAGGCAGTGATGGCTTGCGCAAAAGATGCCTAAGACATGAGAGAGGTGGGAGGTGAGCAGATTAGAAAGGGTAGTGAGTGGTGGGATGAAGAAGTAAGACTGCTAGTGAAAGAGAAGAGAGAGGCATATGGACGATTTTTGCAGGGAAATAATGCAAATGACTGGGAGATGTATTAAAGAAAGAGGCAGAGGTCAAAAGAAAGGTGCAAGAGGTGAAAAAGACGGCAGATGAGAGTTGGGGTGAGAGAGTATCATTAAATTTCAGGGAGGATGAGAAGATGTTTTGGAAGGAGGTAGATAAAGTGCGTAAGACAAGAGAACAAATGGGAACGTCGGTGAACGGGGCAAATGGGGAGGTAATAACAAGTAGTAGTGAGGTAAGAGGGAGAAGGAGTGAGTATTTTGAAGGTTTGTTGAATGTGTTTGATGATAGAGTAGCAGATATAGGGTGTTTTGGTGGAGATGGTGTGCGATGTGAGATGGTCAGGGAGAATGATTTGGAAAACAGAGAAGAAGCAGCGAAAGCTTTGCGGAAGATGACTGAAAGCCGTCAAGGCGGCGAGTTAGGATGATATTGCTGTGCAATTTATAAAAAGAATGAGGTGGCTGTTTTCTTGACTGGTTGGTGAGGATATTCACTGTATGTATGGCTCATGGGGAAGTGCCTGAGGATTGGCGGAATGCATGTATAGTGCCATTGTACAAAGGCAAAGGGGATAAAGGAGAGTGTTCAAATTACAAAGGTAAAAGTTTGTTGAATATTCCTGGGAAATTATATAGGAGGGTATTGATCAAGAGGGTCAAGGCATGTACAGAGCATCAGACTGGGGAGGAGCAGTGTGGTTTCAGAAGTGGCAGAGGAAGTTCGGATCATGTGATTGCTTTGAAGAGTGTATTTGAGAAATACGTAGAAAAGCATATGGATATGTATGTAGCATTTATGGATATAGAGAAGGCATATGTGAAAGGAATTAAGAGTATATGTTGTGGGAGGTAAATTGCTAGAAACAGATAAAAAATTTTTTATCCAGGATGTAAAGCATGTGTACAAGTAGGAAGAGAGAAGAGTGAGTGATTCCCAGTGAACGTCGGTTTGCGGCAGGGGTATGTGATTTCCCCATAGCTGTTTAATTTTTTTATGGATGGGGTTGTTAGGGAGATGAATGCAAGAGTTTTGGAGAGAGGGCCAAGTATGCAGTCTGTTGTGGATGAGAGGGCTTGGGAAGTGAGTCAGTTGTTGTTCGCTGATGATACAGCGCTGGTGGCTGATTCGGGTGAGAAATGTCAAAAATTGGTGACAAGTTGTGCGAAAGAAGAAAGCTAAGAGTAAAATGTGAACAAGGGCAAGGTTATTAGGTTCAGTAGGATTGCGGGACAAGTCAATAGGGAGGTAAGTTTGAATGGAGAAAAACTGGTGGAAGTGAAGTGTTTTAGATACCTGGGAGTGGATTTGGCAGAGGATGGAACCATGAAAGCAGAATTTCCCAGGAATACTCAACAAATTTATACCTCTGTAATTTAAGCACTCACTCTTATCCCCTTTGCCTTTGTACAATGGCACTATGCAAGCATTCCGCCAATCCTCAGGCACCTCACTACGAATTATACATACATTGAATAACCTTACCAACCAGTCAACAATACAGTCACCCCCTTTTTTAACAAATTCCACTGCAATACCATCCAAACCTGCTGCCTTGCCGGCTTTCATCTTCCGCAAAGCTTTTACTACCTCTTCTCTGTTTACCAAATCATTTTCTCTAACCCTCTCACTTTGCACACCACCTCGACCAAAACACCCTATATCTGCCACTCTATCATCAAACACATTCAACAAACCTTCAAAATACTCACTCCATTCTCCTTCTCACATCACCACTACTTGTTATCACCTCCCCATTTGCCCCCTTCACTGAAGTTCCCATTTGTTCCCTTATCTTATGCACTTTATTTATCTCCTTCAAAAACATCTTTTCATTCTCCCTAAACTTTAATGATACTCTCTCACCCCAACTCTCATTTGCCCTCTTTTTCACCTCTTGCACCTTTATCTTAACCTCCTGCCTCTTTCTTTTACACATCTCCACTCATTTGCATTATTTCCCTGCAAAAATCGTCCAAATGCCTCTCTCTTCTCTTTCACTAATAATCTAACTTCTTCATCCCACCACTCACTACCCTTTATAATCTGCCCACCTCCCACGCTTCTCATGCCACAAGCATCTTTTGCGCAAGTCATCACTGCTTCCCTAAATACATCCCATTCCTCCCCTACTCCCCTTACCTCCTTTGTTCACACGCTTTGCCATTCTGTACTCAGTCTCTCCTGGTACTTCCTCCAACAAGTCTCCCTCCCAAGCTCACTTACTCTCACCACTCTCCTCACCACAACATTCTCTCTTCTTTTCTGAAATCCTCTACAAATCTTCACCTTCGTCTCCACAAGATAATGATGAGACATCTCTCCAGTCGCACCTCTCAGCACATTAACATCCAAAAGTCTCTCTTTCGCGCGCCTATCAATTAACACGTAATCCAATAACGCTCTCTGGCCATCTCTCCTACTTACATACGTATACTTATCTCTCTCTCTCTCTCTCTCTCTCTCTCTCTCTCTCTCTCTCTGTATATATATATGTATATATATATATATATATATATATATATATATATATATATATATATATATATATATATATATATATATATATATATATATATTTTCTTTTTTTTTATACTTTGTCGCTGTTTCCCGCGTTTGCGAGGTAGCGCAAGGAAACAGAAGAAAGAAATGGCCCAACCCCCCCCATACACATGTATATACATACGTCCACACACGCAAATATACATACCTACACAGCTTTCCATGGTTTACCCCAGACGCTTCACAGCCTTGATTCAATCCACTGACAGCACGTCAACCCCGGTATACCACATCGATCCAATTCACTCTATTCCTTGTCCTCCTTTCACCCTCCTGCATGTTCAGGCCCCGATCACACAAAATCTTTTTCACTCCATCTTTCCACCTCCAATTTGGTCTCCCTCTTCTCCTTGCTCCCTCCACCTCCGACACATATATCCTCTTGGTCAATCTTTCCTCACTCATCCTCTCCATGTGCCCAAACCACTTCAAAACACCCTCTTCTGCTCTCTCAACCAAGCTCTTTTTATTTCCACACATCTCTCTTACCCTTACGTTACTCACTCGATCAAACCACCTCACACCACACATTGTCCTCAAACATCTCATTTCCAACACATCCATCCTCCTGCGCACAACACTATCCATAGCCCACGCCTCGCAACCATACAACATTGTTGGAACCACTATTCCTTCAAACATACCCATTTTTGCTTTCCGAGATAATGTTCTCGACTTCCACACATTCTTCAAGGCCCCCAGAATTTTCGCCCCCTCCCCCACCCTATGATCCACTTCCGCTTCCATGGTTCCATCCGCTGCCAGATCCACTCCCAGATATCTAAAACACTTCACTTCCTCCAGTTTTTCTCCATTCAAACTCACCTCCCAATTGACTTGACCCTCAACCCTACTGTACCTAATAACCTTGCTCTTATTCACATTTACTCTTAACTTTCTTCTTCCACACACTTTACCAAACTCAGTCACCAGCTTCTGCAGTTTCTCACATGAATCAGCCACAAGTGCTGTATCATCAGCGAACAACAACTGACTCACTTCCCAAGCTCTCTCATCCCCAACAGACTTCATACTTGCCCCTCTTTCCAAAACTCTTGCATTTACCTCCCTAACAACCCCATCTATAAACAAGTTAAGCAACCATGGAGACATCACACACCCCTGCCGCAAACCTACATTCACTGAGAACCAATCACTTTCCTCTCTTCCTACACGTACACATGCCTTACATCCTCGATAAAAACTTTTCACTGCTTCTAACAACTTCCTCCCACACCATATATTCTTAATACCTTCCACAGAGCATCTCTATCAACTCTATCATATGCCTTCTCCAGATCCATAAATGCTACATACAAATCCATTTGCTTTTCTAAGTATTTCTCACATACATTCTTCAAAGCAAACACCTGATCCACACATACTCTACCACTTCTGAAACCACACTGCTCTTCCCCAATCTGATGCTCTGTACATGCCTTCACCCTCTCAATCAATACCCTCCCATATAATTTACCAGGAATACTCAACAAACTTATACCTCTGTAATTTGAGCACTCACTCTTATCCCCTTTGCCTTTGTACAATGGCACTATGCACGCATTCCGCCAATCCTCAGGCACCTCACCATGAGTCATACATACATTAAATAACCTTACCAACCAGTCAACAATACAGTCACCCCCTTTTTTTATAAATTCCACTGCAATACCATCCAAACCTGCTGCCTTGCCGGCTTTCATCTTCCGGAAAGCTTTCACTACCTCTTCTCTGTTTACCAAATCATTTTCCCTAACCCTCTCACTTTGCACACCACCTCGACCAAAACACCCTATATCTGCCACTCTATCATCAAACACATTCAACAAACATTCAAAATACTCACTCCATCTCCTTCTCACATCACCACTACTTGTTATCACCTCCCCATTTGCGCTCTTCACTGAAGTTCCCATTTGCTCCCTTGTCTTACGCACTTTATTTACCTCCTTCCAGAACATCTTTTTATTCTCCCTAAAATTTAATGATACTCTCTCACCCCAACTCTCATTGGCCCTTTTTTTCCCCTCTTGCACCTTTCTCTTGACCTCCTGTCTCTTTCTTTTATACATCTCCCACTCAATTGCATTTTTTCCCTGCTAAAATCGTCCAAATGCCTCTCTCTTCTCTTTCACTAATACTCTTACTTCTTCATCCCACCACTCACTACCCTTTCTAATCAACCCACCTCCCACTCTTCTCATGCCACAAGCGTCTTTTGCGCACTCCATCACTGATTCCCTAAATACATCCCATTCCTCCCCCACTCCCCTTGCTTCCACTGTTCTCACCTTTTTCCATTCTGTACTCAGTCTCTCCTGGTACTTCCTCACACAGGTCTCCTTCTCAAGCTCACTTACTCTCACCACCCACTTCACCCCAACATTCACTCTTCTTTTCTGAAAACCCATACAAATCTTCACCTTAGCCTCCACAAGATAATGATCATACATTAAATAACCTTACCAACCAGTCAACAATACAGTCACCCCCTTTTTTAATAAATTCCACTGCAATACCATCCAAACCTGCTGCCTTGCCTGCTTTCATCTTCCGCAAAGATTTTACTACCTCTTCTCTGTTTACCAAATCAATTTCCCTACCTCTCTCACTTTCCACACCACCTCGACCAAGACACCCTATATCTGCCACTCTATCATCAAACACATTCAACAAACCTTCAAAATACTCACTCCATCTTCTCACATCACCACTACTTGTTATCACCTCCCCATTAGCGCCCTTCACTGAAGTTCCCATTTGCTCCCTTGTCTTACGCACTTTATTTACCTCCTTCCAGAACATCTTTTTATTTTCCCTAAAATTTAATGATACTCTCTCACCCCAACTCTCATTTGCCCTCTTTTTCACCTCTTGCACCTTTCTCTTGACCTCCTGCCTCTTTCTTTTATACATCTCCCACTCAATTGCATTTTTTCCCTGCAAAAATCGTCCAAATGCCTCTCTCTTCTCTTTCACCAATAATCTTACTTCTTCATCCCACCACTCACTACCCTTTCTAATCAACCCACCTCCCACGCCTCTCATGCCACAAGCATCTTTTGCGCAATCCATTACTGATTCCCTAAATACATCCTATTCCTCACCCATTCTCCTTACTTCCATTGTTCTCACCTTTTTCCATTCTGTACTCAGTCTCTCCTGGTACTTCCTCACACAAGTCTCCTTCGCAAGCTCACTTACTCTCACCACCCTCTTCATCCCAACATTCACTCTTCTTTTCTGAAAAGGTTATTTGATGTATGTATGACTCATGGTGAAGTGCCTGAGGATTGGCGGAATGCGTGCATAGTGCCATTGTACAAAGGCAAAGGGGATAAGAGTGAGTGCTCAAATTACAGAGGTATAAGTTTGTTGAGTATTCCTGGTAAATTATATGGGAGGGTATTGAGTGAGAGGGTGAAGGCATGTACAGAGCATCAGATTGGGGAAGAGCAGTGTGGTTTCAGAAGTGGTAGAGGATGTGTGGATCAGGTGTTTGCTTTGAAGAATGTAGGTGAGAAATACTTAGAAAAGCAAATGGATTTGTATGTAGCATTTATGGATCTGGAGAAGGCATATGATAGAGTTGATAGAGATGCTCTGTGGAAGGTATTAAGAATATATGGTGTGGGTGGCAAGTTGTTGGAAGCAGTGAAAAGTTTTTATCGAGGATGTAAGGCATGTGTACGTGTAGGGAGAGAGGAAAGTGATTGGTTCTCAGTGAATGTAGGTTTGCGGCAGGGGTGTGTGATGTCTCCATGGTTGCTTAATTTGTTTATGGATGGGGTTGTTAGGAAGGTGAATGCAAGAGTTTTGGAAAGGGGGCAAGAATGTGGATGAGAGAGCTTGGGAAGTGAGGCAGTTGTTGTTCGCTGATAATACAGCGCTGGTGGCTGATTCATGTGAGAAACTGCAGAAGCTGGTGACTGAGTTTGGTAAAGTGTGTGAGAGAAGAAAGTTAAGAGTAAATGTAAATAAGAGCAAGGTTATTAGGTACAGTTGGGTTGAGGGTCAAGTCAATTGGGAGGTAAGTTTGAATGGAGAAAAACTGGAGGAAGTAAAGTGTTTTAGATATCTGGGAGTGGTCTGGCAGCGGATGGAACCATGGAAGCGCAAGTGAATCATAGGGTCGGGGAAGGGGAGCCTTGAAGAATGTGTGGAAGTCGAGAACATTATCTCGGAAAGCAAAAATGGGTATGTTTGAAGGAATAGTGGTTCCAGCAATGTTGTATGGTTGCGAGGCGTAGGCTATGGATAGAGTTGTGCGCAGGAGGGTGGATGTGCTGGAAATGAGATGTTTGAGGACAATGTGTGGTGTAAGGTGGTTTGATCGAGTAAGTAATGTAAGGGTAAGAGAGATGTGTGGAAATAAAAAGAGCGTGGTTGAGAGAGCAGAAGAGGGTGTTTTGAAATGGTTTGGGCACATGGAGAGAATGAGTGAGGAAAGATTGACCAAGAGGATATATGTGTCGGAGGTGGAGGGAACGAGGAGAAGTGGGAGACCAGATTGGAGGTGGAAAGATGGAGTGAAAAAGATTTTGAGTGATCGGGGCCTGAACATGCAGGAGGGTGAAACGCGGGCAAGGAATAGAGTGAACTGGATCGATGTGGTATACAGGGGTTGACGTGCTGTCAGTGGATTGAATCAGGGCATGTGAAGTGTCTGGGGTAAACCATGGAAAGCTGTGTAGGTATGTATATTTGCGTGTGTGGACGTGTATGTATATACATGTGGATGGGGGTGGGTTGGGCCATTTCTTTCGTCTGTTTCCTTGCGCTACTTCGCAAACGCGGGAGACAGCGACAAAGCAAAAAAAAAAAAAAAAAAAAAAATACATATATATATATATAATTTATATATATATATATATAGGAGGTCAAGAGAAAGGTGCAAGAGGTGAAAAAAAGGGCAAATGAGAGTTGGGGTGAGAGACTATCAGTAAATTTTAGGGAGAATAAAAAGATGTTCTGGAAGGAGGTAAATGGGGTGCGTAAGACAAGGGAGCAAATGGGAACTTCAGTGAAGGGCGTAAATGGGGAGGTGATAACAAGTAGCGGTGATGTGAGAAGGAGATGGAATGAGTATTTTGAAGGTTTGTTGAATGTGTCTGATGACAGAGTGGCAGATATAGGGTGTTTTGGTCGAGGTGGTGTGCAAAGTGAGAGGGTTAGGGAAAATGATTTGGTAAACAGAGAAGAGGTAGTAAAAGCTTTGCGGAAGATGAAAGCCGGCAAGGCAGCAGGTTTGGATGGTATTGCAGTGGAATTTATTAAGAAAGGGGGTGACTGTATTGTTGACTGGTTGGTAAGGTTATTTAATGTATGTATGACTCATGGTGAGGTGCCTGAGGATTGGCGGAATGCGTGCGTAGTGCCATTGTACAAAGGCAAAGGGGATAAGAGTGAGTGCTCAAATTACAGAGGTATAAGTTTGTTGAGTATTCCTGGTAAATTATATGGGAGGGTATTGATTGAGAGGGTGAAGGCATGTACAGAGCATCAGATTGGGGAAGAGCAGTGCGGTTTCAGAAGTGGTAGAGGATGTGTGGACCAGGTGTTTGCTTTGAAGAATGTATGTGAGAAATACTTAGAAAAGCAAATGGATTTGTATGTAGCATTTATGGATCTGGAGAAGGCATATGATAGAGTTGATAGAGATGCTCTGTGGAAGGTATTAAGAATATATGGTGTGGGAGGCAAGTTGTTAGAAGCAGTGAAAAGTTTTTATCGAGGATGTAAGGCATATGTACGTGTAGGAAGAGAGGAAAGTGATTGGTTCTCAGTGAATGTAGGTTTGCGGCAGGGGTGTGTGATGTCTCCATGGTTGTTTAATTTGTTTATGGATGGGGTTGTAAGGGAGGTAAATGCAAGAGTCCTGGAAAGAGGGGCAAGTATGAAGTCTGTTGGGGATGAGAGAGCTTGGGAAGTGAGTCAGTTGTTGTTCGCTGATGATACAGCGCTGGTGGCTGATTCATGTGAGAAACTGCAGAAGCTGGTGACTGAGTTTGGTAAAGTGTGTGGAAGAAGAAAGTTGAGAGTAAATGTGAATAAGAGCAAGGTTATTAGGTACAGTAGGGGTGAGGGTCAAGTCAATTGGGAGGTGAGTTTGAATGGAGAAAAACTGGAGGAAGTGAAGTGTTTTAGATATCTGGGAGTGGATCTGTCAGCGGATGGAACCATGGAAGCGGAAGTGGATCATAGGGTGGGGGAGGGGGCGAAAATTTTGGGAGCCTTGAAAAATGTGTGGAAGTCGAGAACATTATCTCGGAAAGCAAAAATGGGTATGTTTGAGGGAATAGTGGTTCCAACAATGTTGTATGGTTGCGAGGCGTGGGCTATGGATAGAGATGTGCGCAGGAGGATGGATGTGCTGGAAATGAGATGTTTGAGGACAATGTGTGGTGTGAGGTGGTTTGATCGAGTAAGTAACGTAAGGGTAAGAGAGATGTGTGGAAATAAAAAGAGCGTGGTTGAGAGAGCAGAAGAGGGTGTTTTGAAATGGTTTGGGCACATGGAGAGAATGAGTGAGGAGAGATTGACCAAGAGGATATATGTGTCGGAGGTGGAGGGAACGAGGAGAAGAGGGAGACCAAATTGGAGGTGGAAAGATGGAGTGAAAAGGATTTTGTGTGATCGGGGCCTGAACATGCAGGAGGGTGAAAGGAGGGCAAGAAATAGAGTGAATTGGAGTCATGTGGTATACAGGCGTTGACGTGCTGTCAGTGGATTGAAGCAAGGCATGTGAAGCGTCTGGGGTAAACCATGGAAGGCTGTGTAGGTATGTATATTTGCGTGTGTGGACGTGTGTATGTACATGTGAATGGGGGGGGGGGGGGGTTGGGCCATTTCTTTCGTCTGTTTCCTTGCGCTACCTCGCAAACGCGGGAGACAGCGACAAAGTATAAAAAAAAAAAAAAAAAAAAAAAAATATATATATATATATATATATATATATATATATATATATATATATATATATATATATATATATATATATATATATATATATATATATATATATATATATATATACATATATATATATATATATATATATATATATATATATATATATATATATATATATATATATATATATATATATATATATATATATATATATATATATATATATTTATATATAGATATATACATATATATATATATATATATATATATATATATATATATATATATATATATATATATATATATATATATATATATATATATATATATATATATATATATATATATATATATATATATATATTTTAATTTGTTTATGGATGGGGTTGTTAGGGAGGTGAATGCAAGAGTTTTGGAAAGAGGGGCAAGTATGAAGTCTGTTGGGGATGAGAGAGCTTGGGAAGTGAGTCAGTTGCTGTTCGCTGATGATACAGCGCTGGTGGCTGATTCATGTGAGAAACTGCAGAAGCTGGTGACTGAGTTTGGTAAAGTGTGTGAAAGAAGAAAGTTAAGAGTAAATGTGAATAAGAGCAAGGTTATTAGGTACAGTAGGGTTGAGGGTCAAGTCAATTGGGAGGTGAGTTTGAATGCAGAAAAACTGAAGGAAGTGAAATGTTTTAGATATCTGGAAGTGGATCTGGCAGCGGATGGAACCATGGAAGCGGAAGTGGATCATTGGGTGGGGGAGGGGGCGAAAATTCTGGGAGCCTTGAAGAATGTGTGGAAGTCGAGAACATTATCTCGGAAAGCAAAAATGGGTATGTTTGAAGGAATAGTGGTTCCAACAATGTATGGTTGCGAGGCGTGGGCTATGGATAGAGTGGTGCGCAGGAGGATGGATGTGTTGGAAATGAGATGTTTGAGGACAATGTGTGGTGTGAGGTGGTTTGATCGAGTAAGTAACGTAAGGGTAAGAGAGATGTGTGGAAATAAAAAGAGCGTGGTTGAGAGAGCAGAAGAGGGTGTTTTGAAATGGTTTGGGCACATGGAGAGAATGAGTGGGGAAAGATTGACCAAGAGGATATATGTGTCGGAGGTGGAGGGAACGAGGAGAAGAGGGAGACCAAATTGGAGGTGGAAAGATGGAGTGAAGAAGATTTTGTGTGATCGGGGCCTGAACATGCATAAAGGTGAAAGGAGGGCAAGGAATAGAGTGAATTGGAGCGATGTTATATACCGGGGTTGACGTGCTGTCGGTGGATTGAATCAGGGCATGTGAAGCGTCTGGGGTGAACCATGGAAAGCTGTGTAGGTATGTATATTTGCGTGTGTGGACGTATGTATATACATGTGTATGGGGGTGGGTTGGGCCATTTCTTTCGTCTGTTTCCTTGCGCTACCTCGCAAACGCGGGAGACAGCGAGAAAGCAAAAAAAAAAGAAAAAAAAAATATATATATTTGTATATATATATATATATATATATATATATATATATATATATATATATATATATATATATATATATATATATATATATATATATATATATATATATATATATATATATATATATATATACATATATATATATATATATATATATATATATATATATATATATATATATATATATATTATTCTTTATTTTTCATTTTGCTTTGTCGCTGTCTCCCGCGTTTGCTAGGTAGCGCAAGGGAACAGGCGAAAGAAATGCCCCAACCCACCCCCATACACATGTATATACACACACGTCCACACACGCAAATATACATACCTATACATCTCAATGTACACATATATGTACACATACAGACACATACATATATACCCATGCACACAATTCACACTGTCTGCCTTCATTCATTCCCATCGCCACCCCGCCACACATGGAATGCCATCCCCCTCCCCCCTCAAGTGTGCGGGGTAGCGCTAGGAAAAGACAAGAAAGGCCTCATTCGTTCACACTCAGTCTCTAGCTGTCATGCAATAATGCCCGAAACCACAGCTCCCTTTCCACATCCAGGCCCCACACAGCTTTCCATGGTTTACCCCAGACGCTTCACATGCCCTGATTCAATCCACTGACAGCACTTCAACTCCGGTATACCACATCGATCCAATTCACTCTATTCCTTGCCCGCCTTTCACCCTCCTGCATGTTCAGGCCCCGATCACTCAAAATCTTTTTCATTCCATCTTTCCTCCTCCATCAGCTTAGCATTAACGAGATCAATTGAGAGAGTATGTTGAGTCATCAAAACATAGCCCAAAGCGACTAATGTAATAAGGAGAGTCATCATAACATAAACTAGATCAACCAATGAAGTAGGAAGTCTCATCATGATATAACGAGATCAGCTAATTCAGTAGTGAGAGTGAGCATAGTATAAAGCGATCAAGCGATACAGCTGGGAGAGTAAGCATAACATAAACGAGATCAACAAATACAATCGGCAAAGTTTGTGTAAAATAAACGAGATCAACTAATACAATAGGCAAATTTAGCGTAACATAAACGAAATCAACTAATGCAATGGGAAGAATAAGCAGAACAAAAAACGAGGTCAAGTTATATAGCACTGAGAGTCGATACATCTTAACCGAGATCAACTAATACACTCAAGCGAGTCAACATAACATAAACTACATCAACTAATACGGTAGTGAGAGTTAGCATGATATAAACATGATAAACGAATACTGTAGAGAGAGTCACATAACATAAAGCAGATCAACTGACCGATTACAGTAGAGAGAGTCACATAACATAAATGAGATCAACTGACGCGGTAGGGAGTGTCAGTATTATATAGACGAGATCAACTATTACAGGATGAAAGGTCTGCATAAGATAACCGAGATCATTTGATGCAATGGGGAAAATAATCATAACCAATAAATAAACAGCTATTCCTTTATGGACAACCATAACGTGACAGCATATAACAACGACCCCTATGGCCATGATCAAGAAGCAGCAGGCGCACTTTAAGGTTGTCGTCTTTGTTACTTTCACTAATGTCACCTCATATGATAAATTCTATCAAACATTCTGGTGGAAACAGGATTTATTTATGCATCATTTAGCGTCACAGTAACATAATTTATTGTAGAATTATATCGAAACAACTAGAAACTTGATCTCCATTGGTAACATCAACACACGAAACACATTCATTAACTATGAATCCCTGTAACACAAGCATGACGAGAACACTCACACCGTCACCGTCAAAACTGATAGAATGTCGTCCACTGATTGTTAACACCATAACCAGATTTACTCTCTTCATAGGGTGATCAATACCAAATTTAACACAAAAGTGTATATCAGTTAGAAACTCAACTATTGTTACTAATACCATTGACCATACCGTTATAATCAGCTACGAATAGAAAGGAATCGAAAGAGAAAAAAGATTGGCAGAGGAGCAGCGGCAACGGACCAAGGAGGCTACACCGCCAATAAATCTTATAACAGCTCCTTCGTCAATAGCAAAACTATCAACTCAACGTCTGACACTCGTGAAAACAGGAGTCATCACAAATGATCTTACTCGGAAAATGAATAGAAAATGAATTATGCAAAAACAGTCCCCAAATTTTTCGTCTATATAGTAGGATCTGTCCTGTAACCAGACCATTATTACTGCAAAACATAATAAAGTATCAATAAAGTTGTCTCCTGTAAGAGAATGTAATGGGAATGAAAATACTATTGATAAAGTGCAGATATATTCAGTGGACTGTAAGATGATATAGTAAAGGTTTTCTGAAAGTTTTCACCGTGTCACAGGTCATGTGATATTGCAATTGTCCCCAGCAGCCTTATTAACCACTGAAGGTGAGTGAGCCTGTTCCAGCCGTATACGCCTAATTTATTTACACGCTTCACCCTCTTCCCTTCCCTAAAACACCTACATAAAAATGTTTATCTCAAATTTATGAAATGGGGGACTTACCGAACCCTCTGTCTCCCCCCAACAACCTCTTTTCCTCCCCTGTACGTATGGTAATTACATAACTAAATCGATATTTGCCAACGCTCCTAGAAAACCTGCTGATGAGTTTTATTGGTTTTCTTGGATTAACGTCCTTTCTTATTGTGCTACAAATGACTTAAAAATTATGTGCCGGAAAGTGCGACATGCCTGTGCTTTGTTGGAGATTACGACGAACTATTACTGCTGCTTTGACTGTGAGGCATGTCATTTTAACTATGGGAAATGATAGTACCACCATAAATCAATACCTCTACTTTTACTGTAACCTGCTACTAGGTTAATACTGATATCATAATAATGATTATTACTGCACCGATCCTACTACTACCACCACCACCAAACTACTGCTACCGTCAATACTACTACTGTAATATCTACCACCACAGCTATTAATATTGTTAATACTTCTAGTGTTACTATTACTATTCTGATAACTGACACATCTTCGACTATCATGACCAATACTTCAAAAAGTGAAGAGGTTTGTACTTACAGCACTTTTACGATTACTATCGATCGCCGTTACGAATGATAAAAATACATCAATAATTGGAACATGATTATAATTTCTACTACTACTTCTTGCTACTATTACTACTGTTCCTCCTCCTACTACTATTTCTACAACTACTATCATCAATACTACTTCAACTATTACTACTAGTACTACTACTACTACTACTACCACTACTACTACTACTCTTACTACTACTAGTAAGACTACTTTTTACAATCATTACTACTCGTAATACTACTTTTTACTATCATCATTACTACCACTACTACTACTACTACTGCTACTACTACTACTACTACTACTAGTAATGCTACTTTTTACTATCATTATTACTACCACTACTACTACTACTACTACTACTACTACTACTACTACTACTACTACTACTACTACTGTTGCTGCTACTGCTACTATTTCAATACTACTCTTACTACTACTACTACTTCTACTACTACTACTAATAATGATAATGATAATGATAATGATAATAATGATAATAGTAATGATAATGATAATGATAATGATAATAATGATAATAATGATAATAATAATAATGATGATAATAATAACAGCAATTTTTTTTTTTTTTTTTTTATACCTCGTCGCTGTCTCCCGTGGTTGCGAGGTAGCGCAAGGAAACAGACGAAAGAAATGGCCCAACCCCCCCATACACATGTACATACACACGTCCACACACGCAAATATACATACCTACACAGCTTTCCATGGTTTACCCCGGACGCTTCACATGCCTTGATTCAATCCACTGACAGCACGTCAACCCCTGTATACCACATCGCTCCAATTCACTCTATTCCTTGCCCTCCTTTCACCCTCCTGCATGTTCAGGCCCCGATCACACAAAATCCTTTTCACTCCATCTTTCCACCTCCAATTTGGTCTCCCTCTTCTCCTCGTTCCCTCCACCTCCGACACATATATCCTCTTGGTCAATCTCTCCTCACTCATTCTCTCCATGTGCCCAAACCATTTCAAAACACCCTCTTCTGCTCTCTCAACCACGCTCTTTTTATTTCCACACATCTCTCTTACCCTTACGTTACTTACTCGATCAAACCACCTCACACCACACATTGTCCTCAAACATCTCATTTCCAGCACCTCCATCCTCCTGCGCACAACTCTATCCATAGCCCACGCCTCGCAACCATACAACATTGTTGGAACCACTATTCCTTCAAACATACCCATTTTTGCTTTCCGAGATAATGTTCTCGACTTCCACACATTTTTCAAGGCTCCCAAAATTTTCGCCCCCTCCCCCACCCTATGATCCACTTCCGCTTCCATGGTTCCATCCGCTGACAGATCCACTCCCAGATATCTAAAACACTTCACTTCCTCCAGTTTTTCTCCATTCAAACTCACTTGATAATAATAATAATAATAATAATGATAATAATAATAATAATAATAATAATAATAATAATAATAATAATAATAATAATAATAATAATAATAGTAATAATAATAATGATAATAATAATAGCAATAATAATGATAATGATAATAATGATAATAATAACAATAATAATAATTATCCCTGGGGATAGGGGAGAAAGAATGCTTCCCACGTATTCCCTGCGTGTCGTAGAAGGCGACTAAAAGGGGAGGGAGCGGGAGGTTGGAAATCCTCCCCTCTAGTTTTTTTTTTTTTCAAAAAGAGGGGACACAGAAGGGGGCCAGGTGAGGATATTCCCTCAAAGGCCCAGTCCTCTGTTCTTAACGCTACCTCGCTAATGCGGGAAATGGCGAATAGTTTGAAAGAAGAAAGAAAAAATAATAATAATAATAATAATAATAATAATGATAATAATGATAATAATAATGATAATAACAATAATAATAACAACAACAATAATAATGATAATGATAATAATAATAATAATAATAATAATAATAATAATAATAATAATAATAATAGTAATAATAATAATAGTAATAATGATAATGATGATGATGATATAATAATAACGTTAATAGTTATACTGATAACGATAATGATAATATTGATAATAATAATGACAATAATGATGATAATAATAATAATGATGATAATAGTGATAATAATAATAATAATAATAATAATAATAATAATAATAATAATAATGATAATAATAATAAGAATAATAATAATGATAATAATAATAATAATAATGATAATAATAATAATAATGATAATAACAACAACAACAGTAATAATAATAATAATGATAATAATAATAATAATAATAATAATAATAATAATAATAATAATAATAATAATAATAATAATAATAATAATAATAATAATAATGATAATAATAATAATAATAATAATAATAATAATAATGATAATATTCTTACTACTTTTACCATTATCATTACTACTACTACTTCAACTCTACCACTACCACTACTACTACTACTACTACTGCAACTGTAACTACAATTACAACTACTACTATCATAACCATAACTAATACTGCTATTGTTGCTACTAATACCACTGTGACTACTAACTTTAATACTGCGCGCTGCTACTAATATTACTATTACCTAGACCACTCCCAGATATCTAAAACACTTCACTTCCTCCAATTATTCTCCATCCAAACTTACGTCCAAACTACCTTGTCCCTCAGCCCTACTGGATCAAATAGTATTCACATTTACTCTCGAATTTCTCCTTTCACACACTCTACCAAACTCATTCACCAACTTCTACAGTTTTTCAATCGAATCATCCGCCAGATCTGTATCATCAACGAACAACATCTGCCTCACTTCACAAGTACTCTCATCACTAACAGACTGCATACTCAACCCTCTTTCCAAAACTCTTGCATTCACCTCCCCCACCATCCCATCCATAAACAAATTAAACAACCATGGTGACATCCCACATCCTTGCCGAAGACCGAACTTCACTGGGAACCAATTACTCCCCCTCTTCCGACTTGTTCACACGCCTGACCCTCTTGATAAAAACTTCTCACTGCTTCCAGCAGCTTACCTCCCACGCCATATATTCTTAAGACCTTCCACAAAGTATCCCTGTCAACCATATCATATTCCTTCTTCTTGTCCATAAATGCCACATAAAAGCCCATCTGTTTTTTAAGAATTTCTCGCACACCGTCTTTAAAGTAAACACCTGATCCACACATCCTCTACCTCTTCTCAAACCACACTGCTCCTTCCCAATCTAATGTTCTGTACATGCCTTAACCCCTTCAATCAATACCCTCCCATATAATTTTCCACATATACTCAGCACACTAATGTCAATGAAGTTTGAACATTCACCTTTATCCCCTTTTTCCTTTATACAAAGGCACTATACATGCATTCCTCAAATCCTCAGACACTTCACACATTATTTACACCCTTCCAAGACATCTTTTCTTTTTTCCTAAAGCTGAATGACACTCTCTCACATCAACTCTCATTTGCTCTCTTTTTCAACCGGCCACTTTCTCTTATACACCTCTCAATAATTTGCAATCCACGTAAGTACCGCCCATACATCCCTCTTTTCTCTTTCACTAGCAACTTCAATTCTTCATCCCACCTCTCACTACCCTTTCTAATCTGTTTACCTCCCTCCTTTCGCATGTCTCATGCATCTCTTGCACATGCAATCAATGCTTCCTTAAACGATACACGTTCCTCACCCACTTCCCTTATTTCATTTGCTCTCACCTTTTGCCATTCTACACCCAAACTCTCCTGACGTTTCTTTACACAATTCTCCTATCTAAGCTCACTTACTCTCACCACTTTTTTCTCTCCAACATTGTCTCCGCTTTCGAAATCCTCTGCAAATTTTCATCGTACCCTCCACAAGAGAGTGATCAGACATCCTACCAGCTGCCCCTCTCAGCAAATTTAATATAAAAGTTTCTCTTTTACACGCATATCAATTCATACGCAATATGATATTGCCCGTTGACAATCTCTCCTACTCACATACGTAAATTTGTGCATATCTCCCTTTTTAAACCAATTATTACCAATCACTAGTCGTTTTGAGCACACGAATCAACAAGCTCTTCACCATTTCCATTCATAACACTAAATACCCCATGCACACCAATCTTACCCTCAACTGCCATATTGCTTACCTTTACATTTCAATCACTCATCAAAAATACCCGGTCTCGTGTATCAAAACAACTGACACATTCACTCAACTGCTTCCAAAATACTTGCCTCTATGCATGATCTTTCTTCTCATGACCAAGTGCATAAGCACCAATGATCACCCATCTCTCTCCATCCACTTTCAGTTTTACCCTATATCAATCCAGAATTTACTTTTTTACACTCTGTCACACACTCCAACAACTCTTGCTCCAGGAGTCGTGCTACTCCTTCCTTTGCTCTTGTCCTCTCGCCAACCCCTAACTTTACTCCCAAGGAATTTCCAAATTCTTCCCATTTACCCTTGACCTTCGTTTCACTCAGCGCCAGACGATGCAGGTTTCTTTCCTTAACCATAATATCTATCTCCTCTCTTCTTATCTTGGTTATATCGATACATATACACCTGCCGAAGAAGGCGACTGCAGGGGACGGGAATGGGGGCTGGAAATCTTTCCTTTCTTGTATTTCAAATTCTAAAGGAGGAAACAGAAAAATTTAAGCGGGATGTGCTAATGTTCCTCAAAGGTTCTGATTCGGGTGAGAAAGTATCATAAAGTTTTAGCGAGTATAAGAACATGTTTTGGAAGTAGGTAAATAACGTGCGTAAGACAAGAGAGCAAATGGTAACGCCGGCGAAGGGGGGCAAGTGGGGAGGTAATAACATGTAGTGATGAAGTGAGAAGGAGATGGAGCGAGTAATTTGAAGATATTGGGTGTTTTGGTCGAGATGGTGTGCGAAGTGAGAGGGTCAAGGAGAATGGTTTGGTAAAGAGAGAAGAGGTAGGGAAAGTTTTGCGGAAGATGAAATCCGGCAAGGCGTAGGTTTTGGTTGGTATTGCAGTGGAACTTATTAAAAAGGGGGGCTACTGTGCTGTTGATTAGTTGGTAAGGATATTCAGTGTATGTATGGACCATGCTGAAATGCCTGAGGATTGGCGGAATGCATGCATAGTGCCACTGTACAAAGGCAAAGGGGATAAAGTTGAGTGTTCAAACTACAGAGGCATAAGTTTGTTGAGTATTCCTGGGAAATCATGTGGGAGGGTATTGATTGAGAGGGTAAAGGCATGTACAGAGTATCAGAGTGGGGAAGAACAGTGTGGTTTCAGAAGTAGTAGAGGATGTGTAGATCAGGTGCTTGCTTTGAAGAATTTATGTAAAAAATTCTTCGAAAAACAGATGGATTTGTATGTAATATTTATAAATTTGGAGAAGGCATATGATAGGATTCACAGAGATGCTCTGTAGAAGGTTTACGAGTATATGGCGCGGGAGGTAGGTTGCTAGAAGCAGTTAAAAGTTTTTACCAAGGAAATAAAGCATGTGTACTGGTAGGAAGAGAGGAGAGTGATTGGTTTCCAGTAAATGTTGGTTTGCGGCCGGGGTATGTGATGTCCCCATGGTTGTTTAATTTGGTTATGAATGAGGTGGTTGGGGATGAGAGGGCCTAGGAAGTGAGTTAGTTTTTCTTCGCCGATGATACAGCTCTATTGGCTGATTCATGTTAGAAACTGTGGAGGTTAGTGACAATTTGGAAAAATGTGTGAAAGGAGAAAGTTGAGAGTAAATGTGAGTAGGAGCAAGATCATTAGATTCAGTAGGGTTGAGGGACAAGTTGATTGGGATGTAAGTTTGAATGGAAAAAAAATAGAAGTGAAATATTTTAGATATTGGGAGTGGACTTAGCAATGGATTGAACCATGGAAGCGGAAAGAGAAAACATTACTTCGAAGAGTAAAATGTATATGCTTGAAGGAATAGCAGTTCCCAAAATGTTTTATCGTTGCGAGGTAAGGCCTATAGATAGGGTTATGCGAAAGAGGGTGGATGTGTTGAAAATATGATGTTTGAGGACAATATATGGTGTGAGGTGGTTTGACCAAGTAAGTAATGAAAGGATAAGAAAGTTGTGTAGAAATAAAAAGAGTGTGGGTGAGAGACAAGAAACTGTGTTGAAATGGTTTGGACATATGGGGAGAATGAGTAAGGAAAGATTAACAAATAGGGTATATTGTCATAGGTGGATGGAACATGGAGAAGCGGGAGACCAAATTGGAGGTGGAAGGATAAAAGCTTTGAGCGATCGGAGCCTGAACATACAGGATAGTGAGAGGCGAGCAAGGAATAGAGTGAATTGGATTGGTGTGGTATACCGGGGTCGACGTGCTGTCAGTGGACTGAACCAGGGCATGTGAAGTGTCTGGGGTAAACCATGGAAAGGTCTATGGGGCCTGGATGTGGAAAGGGAGATGTGGTTTCGGTGCATTATACATGAGAGCTAGAGACCGAGTGTGAACAAATGTGGCCTTCGTTGTCTTTTCCAAGCGCTTACTCGCGCGCGTGCAGGGGGAGGGGTGGGGGTGCCATTTCATATGTAGCGGGGTGTCGACGGGAATGGCTAAGGGCAGCAAGTATGAATACGTACATGTGTATATATGTACTTATCTGTGTATGTATATGTATATGTATGCAACGGTGACTCACTTTTCATCTGTAGATATTACTGTTCCTGGGAGCTGGCTGCTTGTGTGCCTCCAACAAAGTATTCGGCAAGCTGCTGCGTCACATGATTACTGTAAAGCTGTTAACAAATTGAAGCTCTGGAATTTTCTATCCTATACTGTCTTTCTTACTGACTATAACCAGGCATTCTTCAAAAAACAGATTTTTCGCCTCCTCCAAAATTCGTAAATACTTCTTGTCTTTTCCTTTTCCCTTTCATTAAACAATTTATATTTCAATTAAGGAGAAGCCTTGATGTGGACTTTCGTCCGTGACTGGAGCCTCCAACGTTTAAAAAGACTGGTTGAATATAATAGAATGCTAATATAGATGTAGCTTGGGACAGTGAAGGAGAGGATGAAGAAGCGGCAGAGGCCCTAACGCCGCTCATAATCTTCTAGCTGCAAAACTCGTGAATATGTGAACAGCGTGAAATGGAGTCGTGGTCTCCTGGGTGATCTCATTATTAATGTGCATCACCCAGGCTCCTCCTGCTGATGATGCTGCTTCTGCCGCTACTGCTGTGTTGCTGCTCTTGCTGCTTCTACTGCTACCGGTGCTTTTCTTGCTTTTTCTTACTTCTGCTGCTGCTGCTGCTTTTTCTATTGTGTCGTCAACTGCTAACTTACACTGTTCTTATTAAAGTTATAGTCACTGATTTTTTAACATCGCCTGCTTATATGCAGTTGTTCTTTGCAAGTTACTGCTCCTGCTCCTACTGCTCCCGTTTACATATCTGTCACTGTTGTGTCTGACTCGACTGCTGACATTGCTGTTACCCCTTGTATGATTACTGCTGTTGGTGTTATTCCTTGTGTTACTGTGTGTTGCTTTTCTCTAGCACTACTACTTCCGTTGTTACTGCTTCAGTTAAGAATGAAATCGTATCTGTTACTGTTGCTGAGGATGCTTCTACTATCCCACGGCTGTTGTATACACTGCTCATTTTTTCTATTGTGATATTACTGTTGTTGCAATTTTCTCTTCAATAACATATGCTGGATGTACACACATTTTTCTTACTCTCACATTCAGGGTTGATAAGACTGTATCAGTACAGAGTCTGCTGCAAACCTTTCTTTTGTTCCTGCCATTTCTTGTGGTGCTGGGACTTTAGAGGAACTGGCCCTGCTGCGGTCCTGTTATTGTGGATTCTACTTTTGCATTTACTGATCCAACTAAATGTAATGTCGTTGCTGCTGCTACTGCCATTTACTGGCACAGTACTGTTCCTTCACGTCACAACTGATGCTTCTACAGAATGTAATGCTGCTGCAGACACTGCTGTTGCTACTATTTACTAACACAGTACCGTTCTTTCACGTTGCAACCACTGCTTCTACTGCATGTGGTGTTAATGCTGCTGTTGCTGCAACTACTACTGTCGCAATACCATTCCCTCAAGTCCTTCTACTGCTTCCCTTGAATGCAGAGCTTTTGCATCTTCGTTTGCTATTATGTACTGGCTTAGGTTCATTATCATTCCTTAACGTCGATATTATACATGAGAGAGAGAGAGAGAGAGAGAGAGAGAGAGAGAGAGAGAGAGAGAGAGAGAGAGAGAGAGAGAGAGAGAGAGAGAGAGAGAGAGAGAGAGAGAGAGAGAGAGAGAGAGAGAGAGAGAGAGAGAGAGAGAGAGAGAGAGAGAGAGAGAGAGAGAGGTCCTGTTCTCTGTTTTATCAGTTGAAATTAGGCTATCTGTTTCATGGAATCTTTTTCTAATTATTTTTCTGTTTTTCCATTTTTCTTTGCAGTTGTCTAATTTTCAATGTCTCTCATACTGTATTTTGATACCTCTCATACTGCATTTTGATGTCTCTCATACTGCATTTTAACGTGTTTCATACTGCATTTTAATGCATGTGATATTCATTCGTTGAAACTTTCCTGCATATATACGTTTGAATGAACTTTTTAAGAATGTCATAGTTACGCTTGCAAACTAGAACCATCTTTCAACTTACGGATGTGAGAGCTGAACGTCTTGCTAATTTTCAACAATTGACTTAAGAATTGAAATAAAAGCTGAACCATATTATCAGACCATTGGAATGATTGTTTTTCTTGAATATGCTTACACAGAAAATTAGAAATATGCATTGACTTCGTTGTTCATGAAGCCCATTCAAGCTGGCAAAGACAGCTACAAGGGCAGCACTGTCCCAACCTTTGTTATCATCATCAATAAACGGTTGACAGCTACCGAAGTCAAGACGACCAACCCCCCGCCCTCCACACACACACACACACACACACACACACACACACACACACGCACACACATACACGCACACACTTCTTTATTGCAACACTATATTGTATGTATTTTTTCTTTTTATTTTGTATATTTTCGACACAAGAACGTAATTAACCCAATAAATCGTTATGATTAGATTTATCTAATTATTATCATTATTATTATTATAATTATTATTATTATTATTATTATCATTATTATTATTATTATTATTATTATTATTATTATTATTATTATTATGATTATCATTATTATTAGTATTACTATTATTATAATGATTTAGATATGTATGTAGCATTTATATATCTGGAGAAGGCAGAGTTGATAGAGATGCCCTGTGGAAGGTATTAATAGTATATGTTGTGGGAGGTAAGTTACTAGAGGCAGTTAAAAGTTTTTATCGAGGATGTAACGCATGTGTATAAGCAGGAAGAGAGGAAACTGATTGGTTCCCAGTGAATGCCTTTACGGCAGGGGTGCGTGATTTCTCCATGGTTATTTGATATGTTTATGAAATGGAGTTGTTAGGGAGGTGAATGCAAGAGTTTTGGAGAGAGGGGCAAGTATGCAGTCTGTTGTGGATGAGAGGGCTTGGGAAGTAAGTTACTTGTTGTTTGCTGATGATACAGCGCTAGTGGCTGATTCGGGTGAGAAAATGCAGAAGCTGGTGACTGAGTTTGGTAAGTGTGTGAAAGAATGAAGCTGAGAGTAGATTTGAATAAAAGCTAGGTTTAATTATTAGGTTTATTAGGGTTGAGGGACAAACAAATTGGAAGGTAAGTTTTAATGGGAAAAAACGGGAGGAAGTGAAGTGTTTGAGATATCCGGAAGTGGATTTCGCAGCAGATGGAACCATGGAAGCGGAAGTGAGTCACAGGTTGGGGGAGGGGGCGAAGGTTCTGGGAGCGATGAAGAATGTGTGGAACGTGAGAACGTTATCTAGGAGAGCAAAAATGGGTATGTTTGAGGGAATAGTGGTTCCAAAAATGATATATGTTTGCGAGGCGTGGGCTATAGATAGGGTTGTGCGGAGGAGGGTGGATGTGTTGGAAATGAGATGTTTGAGGACAATATGTGGTGTGAGGTGGTTTGATCGAGTAAGTAATAAAAGGTTTGGAGAGATGTGTGGAAATGAAAAAAGAGTGTGATTGAAAGAGTAGAAGAGGGAGTATTGTATGGTATGGTCACATGGAGAGAATGAGTGAGGAAAGATTGACAAAGAGGATATATGTGTCAGAGGTGGAGGGAACGAGAAGTGGAGGACCAAATTGTAGTTGGAAGGATGGAGTGAAAAAAAAGAAAAAAAAAATATATATATATAAATATATATATATATATATATATATATATATATATATATATATATATATATATATATATATATATATATATATATATATATATATATATATATATATATATATATATATATATATATATATATATATATATATATATATATATATAAATATGTATATATATATATGTATCCCTGGGGATAGGGGAGAAAGAATACTTCCCACGTATTCCCTGCGTGTCATAGAAGGCGACTAAAAGGGGAGGGAGCGGGTGGCTGGAAATCCTCCCCTCTCTTATTTTTTTTTAATTTTCCAAAAGAAGGAACAGAGAAGGGGGTCTGGTGAGGATATTCCCTCTAAGGCCGAGTTCTCTGTTCTTAACGCTACCTCGCTAACGCGGGAAATGGCAAATAGTGTGAATATATATATATATATATATATATATATATATATATATATATATATATATATATATATATATATATACACAAATTTTTTTTTTCTTTGTCGCTGTCTCCTACGTTTACGAGGTAGCGCAAGGAAACAGACGAAAGAAAAGGCCCAACCCACCCCCATACACATGGATATACATACACGTCCACACACGCATATATAAATTCCTATACTTCTCAATGTACACATATATTTACACACACAGACACATACATATATACCCATGCACACAATTCACACTTTCTGCCTTTATTCATTCCCATCGCCACCTCGCCACACATGGAATACCATCCCCCTTCCCCCTCATGTGTGCGAGGTAGCGCTAGGAAGAAAACAAAAGCCCCATTCGTTCACACTCAGTCTATAGCTGTCATGCAATAATGCCCGAAACCACAGCTCCCTTTCCACATCCAGGCCCCACACAACTTTCCATGGTTTACCCCAGACACTTCACATGCCCTGATTCAATCCACTGACAGCACGTCAACCCCGGTATACCACATCGATCCAATTCACTCTATTCCTTGCCCGCCTTTCACCCTCCTACATGTTCAGGCACCGATCACTCAAAATCTTTTTCACTCCATCTTTCCACCTCCAATTTGGTCTCCCACTTCTCGTTCCCTCCACCTCCGACACATATATCCTCTTGGTCAATCTTTCCTCACTCATTCTCTCCATGTGCCCAAACCATTTCAAAACCCCCTCATCTGCTCTCTCAACCACGCTCTTTTTATTTATACACATCTCTCTTACCCTTACATCACTTACTCGATCAAACCACCTCACACCACACATTATCCTCAAACATCTCATTTCCAGCACATCCACCCTCCTGCGCACAACTCTATCCACAGCCCACGCCTCGCAACCATACAACATTGTTGGAACCACTATTCCTTCAAACATACCCATTTTTGATTCCCGAGATAATGTTCTCGACTTCTAAACATTCTTCAAGGCTCCCAGGATTTTCGCCCCCTCCCCCACCCTATGATTCACTTCCGCTTCCATGGTTCCATCCGCTGCCAGATCCACTCCCAGATATCTAAAACACTTTACTTCCTCCAGTTTTTCTCCATTCAAACTTACCTCCCAATTGACTTAACCCTCAACCCTACTGTACCTAATAACCTTGCTCTTATTCACATTTACTCTCAACTTTCTTCTTTCACACATTTTACCAAACTCAGTCACCAGCTTCTGCAGTTTTTCACATGAATCAGCCACCAGCGCTGTATCATCAGCGAACAACAACTGACTCACTTCCCAAGCTCTCTCATCCACAAAGACTTCATACTTGCCCCTCTTTCCAAAACTCTCGCATTTACCTCCCTAACAACCCCATCCATAAACAAATTAAACAACCATGGAGATATCACACACCCCTGCCGTAAACCTACATTCACTGAGAACCAATCACCTTCCTCTCTTCCTTCACGTACACATGCCTTACATCCTCGATAAAACCTTTTCAGTGATTCTAACAACTTTCCTCCCACAACATATATTCTTAATACCTTCCACACAGCATCTCTATCAACTCTATCATATGCCTTCTCCAGATCCATAAATGCTACATACAAAACCATTTCCTTTTCTAAGTATTTCACACATACATTCTTCAAAGCAAACACCTGATCCACACATCCTCTACCACTTCTGAAACCACACTGCTCTTCCCCAATCTGATGCTCTGTACATGCCTTCACCCTCTCAATCAATACACTCCCATATAATTTACCAGGAATACTCAACAAACTTATACCTTTGTAATTTGAGCACTCACCCTTATCCCCTTTGCCTTTGTACAATGGCACTATGCACGCATTTCGCCAATCCTCAGGCACCTCACCATGAGTCATACATACATTAAATAACCTTACCAACCAGTCAACAATACAGTCACCACCTTCTTTAATAGATTCTACTGCAATACCGTCCAAACCTGCTGCCTTGCCGGCTTTCATCTTCCGCAAAGCTTTTACTACCTCTTCTCTGTTTACCAAATCATTTTCCCTAACCCTCTCACTTTGCACACCACCTCGACCAAAACACAATGTATCTGCCAGTCTATCATCAAACACACACACACACACACACATATATATATGTATATATATATATATATATATATATATATATATATATATATATATATATATATATATATTATTCATTTTATTTATTTATTTATTTTGCTTTGTCGCTATCTCCCGCGTTTGCGAGGTAGCGCAAGGAAACAGGCGAAAGAAATGGCCCAACCCACCCCATACACATGTATATACATACAAGTCCACACACGCAAATATACATTCCTATACTTCTCAATGTAAACATATATATACACACACAGACACATACATATATACCCATTCACAAAATTCACACTGTCTGCCTTCATTCATTCCCATCGCCACCTCGCCACACATGGAATACCATTCCCCTCCCCCTCATGTGTGCGAGGTAGTGCTAGGAAAAGCCAACAAAGGCCCCATTCGTTTATACTCAGTGTCTAGCTGTCATGCAATAATGCCCGAAACCACAGCTCCCTTTCCACCTCCAGGCCCCACACAACTTTCCATGGTTTACCAAAGACGCTTCTCATGCCCTGATTCAATCCACTGACAGCACGTCACCCCCGGTATACCAAATCGATCCAATTCACTCTATTCCTTGCACGCCTTTCACCCTCCTGCATGTTCAAGCCCCGATCAAACAAAATCTTTTTCACTCCATCTTTCCACCTCCAATTTGGTCTCTCACTTCTCCTCGTTCCCTCCACCTCCGACACATATATCCTCTTGGTCAATCTTTCCTCACTCATTCTCTCCATGTGCCCAAACCATTTCAAAACCCCCTTTTCTACTCTCTCAACCACACTCTTTTTATTTCCACACATCTCTCTTACCCTTACATTACGTACTCGATCAAACCACCTCACACCACACATTGTCCTCAAACATCTCGTTTCCAGCACATCCACCCTCCTGCGCACAACTCTATCCATAGCCCAGGCCTTGCAACCATAAAACATTGTTGGAACCACTATTCCTTCAAACATACCCATTTTTGCTTTCCGAGATAATGTTCTCGACTTCCACACATTCTTCAAGGCTCCCAGGATTTTCGCCCCCTCCCCCACCCTATGATTCACTTCCGCTTCCATGGTTCCATCCGCTGCCAAATCCACTCCCAGATATCTGAAACACTTTACTTCCTCCATTTTTTCTCCATTCAAACTTACCTCCCAATTGACTTGTCCCTCAACCCTACTGTACCTAATAACTTTGCTCTTATTCACATTTACTCTTAACTTTCTCCTTTCTCACACTTTACCAAACTCAGTCACCAGCTTCTGCAGTTTCTCACATGAATCAGCCACCAGCGCTGTATCGTCAGCGAACAACAATTGACTCACTTCCCCAAGCTCTCTCATCCACAACAGACTTCATCCTTGCCCCTGTATCATCAGCGAACAACAACTGACTCACTTCCCAAGCTCTCTCATCCACAAAGACTTCATACTTGCCCCTCTTTCCAAAACTCTCGCATTTACCTCCCTAACAACCCCATCCATAAACAAATTAAACAACCATGGAGATATCACACACCCCTGCCGCAAACCTACATTCACTGAGAACCAATCACTTTCCTCTCTTCCTACACGTACACATGCCTTACATCCTCGATAAAACCTTTTCACTGCTTCTATCAACTTGCCTCCCACACCATGTATTCTTAATACCTTCCACACAGCATCTCTATCAACTCTATCGTATGCCTTCTCCAGATCCATAAATGCTACATACAAATCCATTTCCTTTTCTAAGTATTTCTTACATACATTCTTCAAAGCAAACACCTTATCCACACATCCTCTACCACTTCTGAAACCACACTGCTCTTCCCCAATCTGATGCTCTGTACATGCCTTCACCCTCTCAATCAATACCCTCCCATATAATTTACCAGGAATACTCAACAAACTTATACCTCTGTAATTTGAGCACTCACCCTTATCCCCTTTGCCTTTGTACAATGGCACTATGCACGCATTTCGCCAATCCTCAGGCACCTCACCATGAGTCATACATACATCAAATAACCTTACCAACCAGTCAACAATACAGTCATCACCTTCTTTAATATATTCTACTGCAATACCATCCAAACCTGCTGCCTTGCCGGCTTTCATCTTCCGCGAAGCTTTTACTACCTCTTCTCTGTTTACCAAATCATTTTCCCTAACCCTCTCACTTTGCACACCACCTCGACCAAAACACCCTGTATCTGCCAGTCTATCATCAAACACACACACACACACACACACACACACACACACACACATATATATATATATATATATATATATATATATATATATATATATATATATATTATTCATTTTATTTATTTATTTATTTTGCTTTGTCGCTATCTCCCGCGTTTGCGAGGTAGCGTAATGAAACAGACGAAAGAAATGGCTCAACCCACCCCCATACACATGTATATACATACACGTCCACACACGCAAATATACATTCCTATACTTCTAAATGTAAACATATATATACACACACAGACACATACATATATACCCATGCACACAATTCACACTGTCTGCCTTCATTCATTCCCATCGCCACCTCGCCACACATGAAATATCATTCCCCTCCCCCTCATGTGTGCGAGGTAGCGCTAGGAAAAGACAACAAAGACCCCATTCGTTTATACTCAGTGTCTAGCTGTCATGCAATAATGCCCGAAACCACAGCTCCCTTTCCACCTCCAGGCCCCACACAACTTTCCATGGTTTACCTCAGACGCTTCTCATGCCCTGATTCAATCCACAGACAGCACGTCAACCCCGGTATACCACATCGATCCAATTCACTCTATTCCTTGCATGCCTTTCACCCTCCTGCATGTTCAGGCCCCGATCAAACAAAATCTTTTTCACTCCATCTTTCCACCTCCAATTTGGTCTCTCACTTCTCCTAGTTCCCTCCACCTCCGACACATATATCCTCTTGGTCAATCTCTCCTCACTCATTCTGTCCATGTGCCCAAACCATTTCAAAACACCCTCCTCTGCTCTCTCAAACACGCTCTTTTTATTTCCACACATCTCTTTTACCCTTACATTACTTACTCGATCAAACCACCTCACACCACACATTGTCCTCAAACATCTCGTTTCCAGCACATCCACCCTCCTGCGCACAACTCTATCCATAGCCCACGCCTTGCAACCATGCAACATTGTTGGAACCAGTATTCCTTCAAACATACCCATTTTTGCTTTCTGAGATAATGTTCTCGACTTCCAAACATTCTTCAAGGCTCCCAGGATTTTCGCCCCCTCCCCCACCCTATGATTCACTTCCACTTCCATGGTTCCATCCGCTGCCAGATCCACTCCCATATATCTGAAACACTTTACTTCCTCCAGTTTTTCTCCATTCAAACTTACCTCCCAATTGACTTGTCCCTCAACCCTACTGTACCTAATAACCTTGCTCTTATTCACATTTACTCTTAACTTTCTTCTTTCTCACACTTTACCAAACTCAGTCACCAGCTTCTGCAGTTTCTCACATGAATCAGGCACCAGCGCTGTATCATAAGCGAACAACAAATGACTCACTTCGCAAGCTCTCTCAACCACAACAGACTCCATACTTGCCCTTCTTTCCAAAACTCTTGCATTCACCTCCCTAACAACCCCATCCATAAACAAATTAAACAACCATGGAGACATCACACACCCCTGCCGCAAACCTACATTCACTGAGAACCAATCATTTTCCTCTCTTCCTACACGTACACATGCCTTACATCCTCGATAAAAACTTTTCACTGCTTCTAACAACTTGCCTCCCACACCATATATTCTTAATACCTTCCACAGAGCATCTCTATCAACTCTATCATATGCCTTCTCCAGATCCATAAATGCTACATACAAATCCATTTGCTTTTCTAAGTATTTCGCACATACATTCTTCAAAGCAAACACCTGATCCTCATATCCTCTACCACTTCTGAAACCACACTGCTCTTCCCCAATCTGATGCTCTGTACATGCCTTCACTCTCTCATTCAATACCCTCCTATATAACTTACCAGGAATACTCAACAAACTTCATTATTTTTTTTTTATTATACTTTGTCGCTGTCCCCCGCGGTTGCGAGGTAGCGCAAGGAAACAGACGAAAGAAATGGCCCAACCCACCCCCATACACATGTATATAAATACGTCCACACACGCAAATATACATACCTGCACAGCTTTCCATGGTTTACCCCAGACGCTTCACATGCCTTGATTCAATCCACTGACAACACGTCAACCCCGGTATACCACATCGCTCCAATTCACTCTATTCCTTGCCCTCCTTTCACCTTTATGCATGTTCAGGCCCCGATCACACAAAATCTTTTTCACTCCATCTTTCCACCTCCAATTTGGTCTCCCTCTTCTCCTCGTTCTCTCCACATCCGACACATATATCCTCTTGGTGAATCTTTCCTCACTCATTCTCTCCATGTGCCCAAACCACTTCAAAACACCCTCTTCTGGTCTCTCAACCACGCTCTTTTTATTTCCACACATCTCTCTTACCCTTACGTTACTCACTCCATCAAACCACCTCATACCACACATTGTCCTCAAACATCTCATTTCCAGCACATCCATCCTCCTGCGCACAACTCTATCCATAGCCCACGCCTCGCAACCATACAACATTGTTGGAACCACTATTCCTTCAAACATACCCATTTTTGCTTTCCGAGATAATGTTCTCGACTTCCACACATTCTTCAAGGCCCCCAGAATTTTCGCCCCCTCCCCCACCCTATGATCCACTTCCGCTTCCATGGTTCCATCCGCTGCCAGATCCACTCCCAGATATCTAAAACACTTCACTTCCTCCAGTTTTTCTCCATTCAAACTCACCTCCCAATTGACTTGACCCTCAACCCTACTGTACCTAATAACCTTGCTCTTATTCACATTTACTCTTAACTTTCTTCTTCCACACACTTTACCAAACTCAGTCACCAGCTTCTGCAGTTTCTCACATAAATCAGCCACCAGCGCTGTATCGTCAGCGAACAACAACTGACTCACTTCCCAAGCTCTCTCATCCCCAACAGACTTCATACTTGCCCCTCTTTCCAAAACTCTTGCATTTACCTCCCTAACAACCCCATCCATAAACAAATTAAACAACCATGGAGACATCAAACACCCCTGCCGCAAACCTACATTCACTGAGAACCAATCACTTTCCTCTCTTCCTACACGTCCACATGCCTTACATCCTCGATAAAAACTTTTCACTGCTTCTAACAACTTTCCTCCCACACCATATATTCTTAATACCTTCCACAGAGCATCTCTATCAACTCTATCATATGCCTTCTCCAGATCCATAAATGCTACATACAAATCCATTTGCTTTTCTAAGTATTTCTCACATACATTCTTCAAAGCAAACACCTGATCCACACATCCTCTACCACTTCTGAAACCACACTGCTCTTCCCCAATCTGATGCTCTGTACATGCCTTCACCCTCTCAATCAATACCCTCCCATATAATTTACCAGGAATACTCAACAAACTTATACCTCTGTAATTTGAGCACTCACTCTTATCCCCTTTGCCTTTGTACAATGGCACTATGCACGCATTCCGCCAATCCTCAGGCACCTCACCATGAGTCATACATACATTAAATAACCTTACCAACCAGTCAACAATACAGTCACCCCCTTTTTTAATAAATTCCACTGCAATACCATCCAAACCTGCTGCCTTGCCGGCTTTTATCTTCCGCAAAGCTTTCACTACCTCTTCTCTGTTTACCAAATCATTTTCCCTAACCCTATCACTTTGCACACCACCTCGACCAAAACACCCTATATCTGCGACTCTATCATCAAACACATTCAACAAACCTTCAAAATACTCACTCCATCTCCTCACATCACCACTACTTGTTATCACCTCCCCATTTGCGTCCTTCACTGAAGTTCCCATTTGCTCCCTTGTCTTACGCACTTTATTTACCTCCTTCCAGAACATCTTTTTATTCTCCCTAAAATTTAATGATACTCTCTCACCCCAACTCTCATTTGCCCTTTTTTTCACCTCTTCCACCTTTCTCTTGACCTCCTGTCTCTTTCTTTTATACATCTCCCACTCAATTGCATTTTTTCCCTGCAAAAATCGTCCAAATGCCTCTCTCTTCTCTTTCACTAATACTCTTTCACTAATACTCAACAAACTTATACCTCTGTAATTTGAGCACTCACTCTTATCCCCTTTGCCTTTGTACAATGGCACTCTGCACGCATTCCGCCAATCCTCAGGCACCTCACAATGAGTCATACACACATTAAATAACCTTACCAACCAGTCAACAATACAATCACCCCCTTTTTTAATAGATTCCACTGCAATACCATCCAAACCTGCTGCCTTGCCGGCTTTCATCTTTCGCAAAGCTTTTACTTCCTCTTCTCTGTTTACCAAATCCATTTCCCTAACCCTCTCACTTTGCACCCCACCTCGACCAAAACATATATATATATATATTATCCCTCGGGATAAGGGAGAAAGAAGACTTCCCACGTATTCCTTGCGTGTCGTAGATGCCGACTAAAAGGATAGGGAACGGTTGGCTGGAAATCCTCCCCTCTCGTTTTTTTTTCTTTTTTTAATTTTCCAAAAGATGGAACAGAGAAGGGGGCCAGGTGAGGATATTCCCTCTAAGGCCCAGTCCTCTGTTCTTAACGCTACCTCGCTAATGCGGGAAATGGCGAATAGTATGAAAGAAAGAAATATATATATATATATATATATATATATATATATATATATATTTTTTTTTTTTTTTTTATACTTTGTCGCTGTCTCCCGCGTTTGCGAGGTAGCGCAAGGAAACAGACGAAAGAAATGGCCCAACCCCCCCCCCCATACACATGTACATATACATGTCCACACACGCAAATATACATACCTACACAGCTTTCCATGGTTTACCCCAGACGCTTCACATGCCTTGCTTCAATCCACTGACAGCACGTCAACCCCTGTATACCACATGACTCCAATTCACTCTATTTCTTGCCCTCCTTTCACCCTCCTGCATGTTCAGGCCCCGATCACACAAAATCTTTTTCACTCCATCTTTCCACCTCCAATTTGGTCTCCCTCTTCTCCTCGTTCCCTCCACCTCCGACACATATATCCTCTTGGTCAATCTCTCCTCACTCATTCTCTCCATGTGCCCAAACCACTTCAAAACACCCTCTTCTGCTCTCTCAACCACGCTCTTTTTATTTCCACACATCTCTCTTACCCTTACGTTACTCACTCGATCAAACCACCTCACACCACACATTGTCCTCAAACATCTCATTTCCAGCACATCCATCCTCCTGCGTACAACTGTATCCATAGCCCACGCCTCGCAACCATACAACATTGTTGGAACCACTATTCCTTCAAACATACCCATTTTTGCTTTCCGAGATAATTTTCTCGACTTCCACACATTTTTCAAGGCCCCCAGGATTTTCGCCCCCTCCCCCACCCTATGATCCACTTCCGCTTCCATGGTTCCATCCGCTGCCAGATCCACTCCCAGATATCTAAAACACTTCACTTCCTCCAGTTTTTCTCCATTCAAACTCACCTCCCAAATGACTTGACCCTCAACCTTACTGTACCTAATAACCTTGCTCTTATTCACATTTACTCTTAACTTTCTTCTTCCACACACTTTTCCAAACTCAGTCACCCGCTTCTGCAGTTTCTCACATGAATCAGCCACCAGCGCTGTATCATCAGCGAACAACAACTGACTCACTTCCCAAGCTCTCTCATCCCCAACAGACTTCATACTTGCCCCTCTTTCCAAAACTCTTGCATTTACCTCCCTAACAACCCCATCCATAAACAAATTAAACAACCATGGAGACATCACACACCCCTGCCGCAAACCTACATTCACTGAGAACCAATCACTTTCCTCTCTTCCTACACGTACACATGCCTTACATCCTCGATAAAAACTTTTCACTGCTTCTAACAACTTTCCTCCCACACCATATATTCTTAATACCTTCCACAGAGCATCTCTATCAACTCTATCATATGCCTTCTCCAGATCCATAAATGCTACATACAAATCCATTTGCTTTTCTAAGTATTTCTCACATACATTCTTCAAAGCAAACACCTGATCCACACATCCTCTACCACTTCTGAAACCACACTGCTCTTTCCCAATCTGATGCTCTGTACATGCCTTCACCCTCTCAATCAATACCCTCCCATATAATTTACCAGGAATACTCAACAAACTTATACCTCTGTAATTTGAGCACTTACTCTTATCCCCTTTGCCTTTGTACAATGGCACTATGCACGCATTCCGCCAATCCTCAGGCACCTCACCATGAGTCATACATACATTAAATAACCTTACCAACCAGTCAACAATACAGTCACCCCCTTTTTTAATGAATTCCACTGCAAAACCATCCAAACCTGCTGCCTTGCCGGCTTTCATCTTCCGGAAAGCTTTCACTACCTCTTCTCTGTTTACCAAATCATTTTCCCTAACCCTCTCACTTTGCACACCACCTCGACCAAAACACCCTATATCTGCCACTCTATCATCAAACACATTCAACAAACCTTCAAAATACTCACTCCATCTCCTTCTCACATCACCACTACTTGTTATCACCTCACCACTTGCGCCCTTCACCGAAGTTCCCATTTGTTCCCTTGTCTTACGCACTTTATTTACCTCCTTCCAGAACATCTTTTTATTCTCCCTAAAATTTAATGATACTCTCTCACCCCAACTCTCATTTGCCCTTTTTTTTCACCTCTTGCACCTTTCTCTTGACCTCCTGTCTCTTTCTTTTATACATCTCCCACTCAACTGCATTTTTTCCCTGCAAAAATCGTCCAAATGCCTGTCTCTTCTCTTTCACTAATACTCTTACTTCTTCATCCCACCACTCAATACCCTTTCTAATCAACCCACCTCCCACTCTTCTCATGCCACAAGCATCTTTTGCGCAATCCATCACTGATTCCCTATATATATGTATATATATATATATATATATATATATATATATATATATATATATATATATATATATATATATATTATCCCTGGGGATAGGGGAGAAAGAATACTTCCCACGTATTCCCTGCGTGTCGTAGGAGGCGACTAAAAGGGGAGGGAGCGGGGGGCTGGAAATCCTCCCCTCTCATTATTTTTTTTTTTTTTTGTTTTATTTTTTTTTTTTTAATTTTCCAAAAGAAGGAATAGAGAAGGGGGCCAGGTGAGGATATTCCCTTAAAGGCCCAGTTCTCTGTTTTTAACGCTACCTCGCTAACGCGGGAAATGGCGAATAGTTTGAAGAAAAAAAAAAAATATATATATATATATATATATATATATATATATATATATATATATATATATATATATATATATATATATCTATCTATATATATATATATATATATATATATATATATATATATATATATATATATATATATATATATATATATATATATATATATATATATATATATATATATATATATATATATATATATATTGTCCAATTGGACAATCACATGTTTACCAAATGGCGTCCTAGCTTCGTCTCTTCGATGTTTATCAACTGGCTTTTATATTCCTCTCTTGTGTCTCCCCTGATGATGTGATTATTACACGAAAGTGCACTTGGGAACTTTTCGTTTTTCATTTTCCCCGTGGACTCATAGGAATATATATATATATATATATATATATATATATATATATATATATATATATATATATATATATATATATATATATATATATATATATATATATATATATATATATATTTATATATATATATATATATATATATATATATATATATATATATATATATATATATATATATATATATATATATATGTATATATATATACATATATATATACATATATATGTATATATATATTTTTTTTTTTTTTTTTTTTTTTTTTATAGTTTGTCGCTGTCTCCCGCGTTTGCGAGGTAGCGCAAGGAAACAGACGAAAGAAATGGCCCAACCCCCCCCCCATACACATGTATATACACACGTCCACACACGCAAATATACATACCTACACAGCTTTCCATGGTTTACCCCAGACGCTTCACATGCCTTGCTTCAATCCACTGACAGCACGTCAACCCCTGTATACCACATGACTCCAATTCACTCTATTTCTTGCCCTCCTTTCACCCTCCTGCATGTTCAGGCCCCGATCACACAAAATCTTTTTCACTCCATCTTTCCACCTCCAATTTGGTCTCCCTCTTCTCCTCGTTCCCTCCACCTCCGACACATATATCCTCTTGGTCAATCTCTCCTCACTCATTCTCTCCATGTGCCCAAACCATTTCAAAACACCCTCTTCTGCTCTCTCAACCACGCTCTTTTTATTTCCACACATCTCTCTCACCCTTACGTTACTTACTCGATCAAACCACCTCACACCACACATTGTCCTCAAACATCTCATTTCCAGCACATCCATCCTCCTGCGCACATCTTTATCCATAGCCCACGCCTCGCAGCCATACAACATTGTTGGAACCACTATTCCCTCAAACATACCCATTTTTGCTTTCCGAGATAATGTTCTCGACTTCCACACATTTTTCAAGGCTCCCAAAATTTTCGCCCCCTCCCCCACCCTATGATCCACTTCCGCTTCCATGGTTCCATCCGCTGACAGATCCACTCCCAGATATCTAAAACACTTCACTTCCTCCAGTTTTTCTCCATTCAAACTCACCTCCCAATTGACTTGACCCTCACCCCTACTGTACCTAATAACCTTGCTCTTATTCACATTTACTCTCAACTTTCTTCTTCCACACACTTTACCAAACTCAGTCACCAGCTTCTGCAGTTTCTCACATGAATCAGCCACCAGCGCTGTATCATCAGCGAACAACAACTGACTCACTTCCCAAGCTCTCTCATCCCCAACAGACTTCATACTTGCCCCTCTTTCCAGGACTCTTGCATTTACCTCCCTTACAACCCCATCCATAAACAAATTAAACAACCATGGAGACATCACACACCTCTGCCGCAAACCTACATTCACTGAGAACCAATCACTTTCCTCTCTTCCTACACGTACACATGCCTTACATCCTCGATAAAAACTTTTCACTGCTTCTAACAACTTGCCTCCCACACCATATATTCTTAATACCTTCCACAGAGCATCTCTATCAACTCTATCATATGCCTTCTCCAGATCCATAAATGCTACATACAAATCCATTTGCTTTTCTAAGTATTTCTCACATACATTCTTCAAACCAAACACCTGATCCACACATCCTCTACCACTTCTGAAACCGCACTGCTCTTCCCCAATCTGATGCTCTGTACATGCCTTCACCCTCTCAATCAATACCCTCCCATATAATTTACCAGGAATACTCAACAAACTTATACCTCTGTAATTTGAGCACTCACTCTTATCCCCTTTGCCTTTGTACAATGGCACTATGCACGCATTCCGCCAATCCTCAGGCACCTCACCATGAGTCATACATACATTAAATAACCTTACCAACCAGTCAACAATACAGTCACCCCCTTTCTTAATAAATTCCACTGCAATACCATCCAAACCTGCTGCCTTGCCGGCTTTCATCTTCCGCAAAGCTTTTACTACCTCTTCTCTGTTTACCAAATCATTTTCCCTAACCCTCTCACTTTGCACACCACCTCGACCAAAACACCCTATATCTGCCACTCTGTCATCAGACACATTCAACAAACCTTCAA